>NW_015659384.1:611230-611327 GCF_001515625.1 Sinocyclocheilus rhinocerous
CCCGCAACCTTTGGGACCTTTGGGCGACTCTCTAACCATTAGGCCACGACTTCCCCTTTGGGGAGTACTTCCAGAATATTTGAACTATTTGAACAAT
>NW_015659384.1:612672-613143 GCF_001515625.1 Sinocyclocheilus rhinocerous
GTATTAACTAATGTAAACAAAGATTAATAAATACTGTAATAAATGTTCATTGTTTGTTCATGTTAGTTACTCATTAAATGACACATTGTAAAATGTTACCAATATTTTATTTGTGAACTGATGTTCAGCTGTTCTTTTTAATAGTCAACTTATTTTCGGGACATCATCATAAAAGCCCTGTAAACACTGCCACAGACACAAAGATATATCTTTCATTTCATCACTCTGAATGCTCATTAAAAACTGATGCAGTCATCACGTTTTCAGACCATTTTTATTTTGACCAAGTTTTATTTTGACGTGACACAAAGTAGTGGTATCTAAGCGGGAGAGTTGTTTACTTACTTTATAATTAGTCAATAACGCCATCATTTACTTCATTCAGGCTGGGAGGTCGCATGAAAACAAGAGGCGGGATTTATCGCACGAACCAATCACATTCAATCATAACCGATCATATCCAATTATAGC
>NW_015659384.1:614311-638262 GCF_001515625.1 Sinocyclocheilus rhinocerous
AGATCCTGATGCCCATTGTTGTGCCATTCATCCACGACCATCACCTCATGTTGCAGCATGATAATGCACGGCCCCATGTTGCAAGGATCTGTACACAATTCCTGGTAGCTGAAAACATCCCAGTTCTTGCATGGCCAGCATACTCACCGGACATGTCACCCATTGAGCATGTTTGGGATGCTCTGGATCGGCGTATACGACAGCGTGTTCCAGTTCCTGCCAATATCCAGCAACTTCGCACAGCCATTGAAGAGGAGTGGACCAACATTCCACAGGCCACAATCAACAACCTGATCAACTCTATGCGAAGGAGATGTGTTGCACTGCGTGAGGCAAATGGTGGTCACACCAGATACTGACTGGTTTTCTGGATTTCGTACTGGTTTTTGTGTACATAGAAAAAGTCTTAGATCTTTGAGTTCAGCTCATGAAAAATGGGGGCAAAAACAAAAGTGTTGCGTATATAATTTTGTTCAGTGTATATATAAATACACACACACACACACACACACACACAGTGCCTTGCCACCCATAGTTGATTGCTTGTTTCAGTTGCACTACCAAGGGCTGAAATGCTCCAGGAAAGCTCTTTTCATGCTGCGCTAATCAAAATGACCACAGCTGAAAGTCAAATGGCTGTGTGTGCCATTGAGTACGTTTACATGAACAACAATAATCCGATATTAAGACAATTAAGACAATACTCTGATTAATCTACCATGTAAACAGAGATTTTTGATTTCCTTAATCGGGCTAAACTCGTACTCGAAGTAAACACAAATCGAATTAAGACATGTGGAGTATTCCTATTTTAGTCGCATTATTGAAGTGCAGTAGAGACATGTACACACCTTAATCACACTATTACCGTCGTGTAGGACTTTTCGCCGCATTTTGCGACAGTGGTCAACCGTTTGACGGCAAACAAAAGAGCATGGCTTCAAGCAAGAAGGCACATTTTTATCCGTCGTCTGTTTGCACGAATAGCATGACAAATAATTAACTGAATAAGGTAAATCATTAGATCACTGATGTCCATGTAAACATACTCATTGAGAAGGTGATTAGCTACATCTGATTGAGTTTACAAGTAATTTTTAGGAGGGTGTGAACCTTTTTCCAACTCGGTGATTTTGTTTTTTTTTATTGTTTTTATTTTTTTCTGGCATGTTGGTGTTATATTTTTCACTTGGATGTTATAAATTGCTGAGTAAGTACAACTGAATAAATCAAAAACTGTGTCCGTCTTCATTTCAGGCTGCAAAGCAATAAAATGTGATTATTTTAAAGGGGGCGATTCTTTTCTATACCCACTTCACAGCAGTATACCTTAAACCGCATAAACACATTTTATTACACCAAATACACAAAATACTGTTCTTTTTAGCAGCATCATATGACCCCTTTAAGTGAAGAGGGAGAAAAATCTTGAGAGAAATCAGACTCAGTTTTGGGAGCCCATCTGCCTCCACCAAAGCACGTATTAGAATAAATGCACATACGAATGGAGTAAGCTACAAGTTTAATGCAAAGTTAAAAGCTTGTATACAAGATGTTCCATGTAAGGCACTCTGCACAAATCATAAATAACTTAAAGAACACTAGGAAAGAACAGCACCAGAATTTCCACTTCCAGGAGTTCAATTAGAGATCCCCTCTGACCCACTCCCTAGGCAGCATTGCTCATATTAAGCCTGATGCATCATCCAAATTCAGGAAAAACAACTGACCAAAACACCTATTTAAATGCACACACACCAATACACACTCATCCCCATAAACATCTTCAGGATATACAGGTGTGTTTTGAAAACATAACCCTTCCATGCTCGCTCCCAGACATCTGGCCCTCAGGATCAGACAAAACAATATCAGTTCACGCAGAGCTTTGTAAACAATTGTTCTGTGCTTTTCTGTTTCATTTTGGTTCTTTTATAGCAGCTCTGGGCCTACTGTGACCAGATAAGGTACAATCCAGACAGGATCTGTATTTAGTGCTCTAGTTTTCACATCACAACACATTGCTGGAGGAGTTTAGAGCAGAGGAAGTCTTGGCAGAGCAGCAGCAATCACACTTTCATCTAGGATATCCACAAGGATGCCACACTGTCCCATCTGCATTTCTACATCCAGTTTACACATATTTTCTCCAGTTTAAGTAGGTCTGTTAACTGTCTAACTTGCACGATGAGGCCTTGAGGTTTTTCATAAGTAGGATTTCTCTTCACCCTCATTTTAAAACAGTACTGCAGGTCTTTCAGCAATCTAACTTTGTACATTTCCCTAAATGTTATATATAGTAGTCAACATTTGAAGTGGATCAATACCTTTCATCAAAGTTGTCCTAAAACCAAAACAATACCTGTTCTTGTCTTAGGACAACTTTGATGAACTTTTTTGATCCACTGCAAATGTTGACTACTGTAGACCAGCAGCAGTGAGAAAATACTAATTAAAAAACAAACAAACAAACAAAAAAAGTTTGTTCAATAAACTTATTGGCATTAAGGAAAACTCTTTCATGTAATTGGTTTAGATCTGTACAACAAGACTAAACCAAACTTTAAAAAATGTTTTGTAGAACCAACTTAAAGGGATGGTTGTCCCAAAAATGAAAATTTGCTGTTAATTTACTCATCATCAGGCCATCCAAGATGTACATGTGACCTTTTTCCTTGAGTAGAACAGTAAAGAAGTTTTTTTTTTAGCTGAAACCATGGTCTTTGGTGATTCATATAATGCAAGTCAGTGGCTGCCCATTTTTGAGAATAAAAAAGCATTATCAAGAAACACCAAATTAATACCCGTGGCTCCTGACAATATATTGAGGTCTTATGAAGAGCACCGATCAATCTGTGCAAGAAACTGGACATTATTTACAACATTATTACCTGTAATCCATAGTCTCAAGCAAATGGGGAAATCAGATTTTTTTGGACAGTTCAAACTGTTCTATGAACTAGTTCAATTCACTAGTTTGTTTACAGTACATAATCACTTAATGACAAAACATATATACACAATTATATTAGTAAAGCACCCAATAATGATGAGAAATGTTGATGCTTTACAGGTCTAAAGTAAATAAAGTGAATCAACTCATCAGCTCACCTTTTTACATAAATGATGAAAAACCATTAAAACGTGAATTTCGCCCCTTCATTCAAGCTCAGCTGATGTAAGCACATATCACTGGCTCATTCGGAGCAGTTTCCTCAGTTCAGTGTACTGTTGGGGTAACTGGATTGCTGAATGAGTTGGTAAAAAAAACAACATCATAAAATTATATATGCCAGTATTTTGGCTCATTTTGAGTCAGAGTGACTGTCAGGCACATCCAAAAGTGGGTTTTAATTGAGTAACTTGTAGATCTGTGCTGCTCAAGCCGCGAACTGTTTCAGATGGTTCAATCCAATTTGGTGAAGTTGTTCAAATAGTTCACCAAAAAAGAAGAATTGGACCACTTCTTTTTTTCGGACATCACTCCAGACTGTTTGCCTGAGGCTATGGATTACAGGTAATAATGTTTTAAATGATGTTCAGTTTCTTGCACAGACCGATCGTTTCCCTTCATAAGACCTCAATATCTTGAATGGCATGAGGGTGATATAATTAACAGCACATTTAGATTTTTGGGTGAAATATCCCTTGAGAAGTTTTTGATAATTGATTGCTGAACACAGGAACCTTAATGTATTAACATTTAGGTTCCTGTGTTAGATAATAACTAGCAACTGCATGTTAAAGACAATTAATAGTCATAATATCTCCCACAGCCTCCCAAAATGATAAATATAGGCTACAACTCAAAAACATAATACTAAATCCCCATCATAACTGAACATTAAACATTAAAAAGTTTTTCTCTTTTCTGAAAAACACTTAACATTACACATCATTTTAACATTTTCTCTTCAAATGCAGTGCCAAGCATGCTTAGAACTACACACTCACTGCCGAATTAGTTATGTCAACAAAAACTAATGATGCAGTCCCCACCCAAAAAAAAAAAAAATGTGTGGGTGATAACCAGCATAATAATCCAGGTGCTAAAATAGACAAGACTGATTAATGTTCAAAGTTCATCGAAACTGGCCTTTCCATCAACAATGTCTAATGCATGTCAGTGCATCAAGATAACGTACAAAACTAAAAATAGAGTTGAGATGAACCTTAGCAATAACTAATAACCACAGTGACCAAATTTGAGTCAGTGAGACTCACGAATGATTCAAAAGGGTTTTATGAACTGGATAATTTGGATTCACTGAAAAGATTCAACTCAAAAAACAATCATATGTTCATGAATGTCAAACAGCATATTAAGATGAGGCCTTTCTGTATAGGTTTTTCAAAAGTAGTATTTCTTTTCACCCTTTTATTTTACACCGGTGTTCTAAAACTTTTTAAATTTTCCTAAATTATATACACGCCAACAACTGTGAGAAAATGTTTTTAGAGAATAAAGGGTTATCACATGAGATTTTGGCAGGACTCATTTTTGGGTAACCTATCCCTTTCATTTCTTGAACCAATTCATTACTATTAGCAAAGTCTCTTTCAATATTTGAAACTGACATTTGAATTTGTTCACTATTTGTTCAGCAATCAATCACCAGAAACGTATCTCATGTTGGAGATGTGGCCATGGTGCTTATACAGGTGAAATCAATCAGAATCCACACCACATTTTCTCCCTTTTCTTATTATCATTTGATGTTTTGTCTTTCAATGTATTTGTAAATAATAATCCCCACACTACTGAAAAACCTTTCTTTCCATTGTATTTTCTTCAGTTTGATTAGTAAGGTAATGTTAATGTCTGATTCATTCTGAATAAAGGTGAATGGAATGGAAAAAATAATACAAACTAAAGAATAAAGAGGTATAAAAAGATTACAGAATTACAGTGGTAACTTTTTTGTCTTTTCTATTGACAGCACTGAGTTGCACTTATCGATATATGTATTTTTGATTGCATACAAATCTTCCTTATAAACAAGGCATTTACATCACTGTAGAGAATGCATCACAATTCTGTAAGGAAAAGCTGTATGTATATAAAAAAAAACATCGCAGAGACTTTGTGGGAAGCTGAAACAAAGAGACTATTTGTTTGTGCTGCCTGTTAATGCACTGTAAATAATCCTCAAGTGAAACTCTGAACCAGTGTTTAGATTAATTTCTCTGCATGTTTGAATCATCAACAACATATGTACAATGTGAACACTAAGAAAAGAGGAGGGAAAAAGTCATCTAAAGTCATCTCCATATGATACCGACAGGTAACAGCATGTATTATGTGACAGCAAAATATATTATGCATTGTCTCGTAAGTAAATTAAAAGTTAAATTTAAAACACCTAAGATTCTATATTTTCCAGAAAATAAGTGATTTTCTACATTTCATTAAAAGATGTGAATATAGGGAGGAAAAGAAAATGAAAAGAGGAAAATAAACATTTATATAAACGTCTCACCCTCAGCTTTTTTGCCATGGAATATGTGATGGAGGATTTGGGAAGAGAAACAAGGGATTCCATGTGTAGTCGAATGAAATAACTATTGGAATATTGGCAAAATTATGGAAATTCAGCAGCTTTGTGTGCCTGATGTTCATTTCATTATGTAAGTCGCTTTGGTATGAGCGCGGATGGACAAGCTCGACACATGCGGTCTACCACCTATAGAGGACTCTTCTGTTTCAACATTCACCTTGCTGCTGTTCGTGCACAGTCCGCGCAGACACAAAAATTGGCCTTAGTATTTTGGGCTTAAGTTGCAGCACATTTCAGATGATTAAAAAAATACTTTTATTCTAGAAAATAAAGTACAAATAGTTGTTGTCAGTCTGATGCAAGAACATCCTAAGATGTGACACTGTAATAATCCATTATACTAATAAGCTCTCATTGAAGATCATTTCATTCTACTACACAGTCCATCTTACCCTGCTTAACGGACTCGCTAAATTGAAATCATGCTGAATTATTCATGTCCAGCACCTTGATTGGTTTTAACTGATCATTGTTACAAACATAATGAAAGAGCTTCACTCATGTGAGCTCAGCTGCACTACAATACTCAAAGACATATTTTAAAGAAGCTTAAAGGAATATTTCACTCAAAAAATGAATTCATAACAGTTTGTGACCTAGTTAGAATAATATCATCATGTTCATAGTGTCAAAAAGCAACACCCCAAATACATTTTCTTTCTAATTTGGTCTGTCAAAGTTAACATGTAGTTCATAAAATAGGGTTAATGCGATCTAATTAAAAAAGATCTAACAACTACTGTCATTTATTAGTAAATCATATCTGGATGGGACATTTCACTAAAGACATTTGTACTCACAAAAATCATAATTACGAAAAAAAAAATGTGATTATTGACTGTCCTATTTCTAAAACCTCTATTATCTAACCTTTATTAAGCAATTTTGGGTGAACGTATAACCAGAGTTGATTCTCAAGTTTTTCCATTCTGTACAGCAAAATGTGTTTACCATTCTGGAAATTAGATGAACATGAACTCTAATGTAATGGGCCTTTCAGTGCCCCAGAGGGACATTTCACTAAAGACATTTGTACTCTTTGTATGCTGGAATTCAATTATCATCAAAGCTCAAGAATAAAATATCACCAGCGAGTGAAACCCACAGTCAAAAGACCACCAGAGAGCAGCAGTCCAACAGCAAAAACAACATTAAACATAAGTCCATAAAGCGTGTGCATTTTCTGTGCATTTTAAAGCAAGAGGAATATAGATAGTGTATTTTAAGAGCAGTACTGTACCTCTGTCTGGTGTATTCATGTAGTATATATTCACATATAGTCTGCTGTAAATTTAATTCACAAAAATCATAATTACGAAAAAAAAAATGTGATTATTGACTGTCCTATTTCTAAAACCTCTATTATCTAACCTTTATTAAGCAATTTTGGGTGAACGTATAACCAGAGTTGATTCTCAAGTTTTTCCGTTTTTTCCATTCTGTACAGCAAAATTTGTTTACAATTCTGGAAATTAGATGAACATGAACTCTAATGTAATGGGCCTTTCAGTGCCCCAGAGGAAATGGAAAATGAATGAAGACCCTGAAGACGCACTTTGACAATCAGAGTACAAGCGATTCATTCTTCTTTTCACCTGCCATACAGCCCGTTCCCAACGTCATTTTAACCTTAAATATAATCAGAGAAGCAGGAAAACTGGTTCCAAATCAGTGGCAAAAGGTAACAGACACTCAGCAACACAGGCCAGTGATTGGCCAAGGCTTCGTGGAAGTAATCCTCTATCTACTGTAGTAAATGTATTGCACTGCAGGCTGCTATCACCAGATCTAACTGACTGCACACCCAGAGCCCCATCAAATACTGCTGCTTATCAGGAACTTCACAACTTCAGTTCTCAAGTTTCTGTTTGGCTAAAATGAGTTATAATGCTACGCATATATAGTGGGATATGAGAACACTTCCTTGCATTTTTCCCCAATGCAAATTATATTATCAGCATAACGGTTTGAGTGTCAAGTTGATTTGAAAAAGTGAATAGTACACTACTGTTTTTAAACAAATTAATACTTTTGTTCAATGAGGACATATTAAGTTAATCAAACGTGGCAGTAGAGACATTTACTATATAATGATACAAAGTAGCCTATTTCTATTTCAAATAAATGCTCTTTTAAACTTTCTATTCATTACAGAATCACATAGATCAAAATATTAAGCAGTACAAGCATTTTCAACTATGATAATAATAGGAAATGCTTCTTGAGCACCAGCTCAGCATATTAAAATGATTTCTGAAGGATCATGAGACACTAAAGACTGGAGCAATGGCTGCTGAGAATTCAGCTTTGCCATCACCAGAATTAATTGCATTTTAAACATTATTAAACTGTAATTTTAATTTGTATTATTACACATTATTACTGTTCCGACTGTATTTTTGAAAATACATAAATACAGCCTTGGTAAGCATAAGAGACTTCTTTCAAAAACAAAAAAATAAAAAATAAAAAAAAATCTTACCAACCCCAAACTGGTATTGCATTTGGTGTCCCCCAACTTTTTTTGAGAAACAATGTCACAAATCTGATTATGACCCATGGACAGTGCAAAATCTCATATATTTACTTTAGTTGTTGTACTTTTTTTCCATACATGTTATACATTCCTGTTTATTTCTAGCTTTAAGTAAAATTTTTATTCCCAGATTTTCAATTTGGCTCCAGGCTTTGGGACCGCACTGTACAGTAGATGCCTTTTTTACCTTATTCTGCTTTACTGATTTAACAACTTCTCAGCTGTATATCTGCTTTTCAATCTGGACAGATATAAAAAATATAGATATAACTAGATGCATAGATCAATATATAGGTGTTTGATAAAATAAATCATTTCCAGGATGAAATACTGAAGAGAAGTAAACGGTCTTGTCAGGTTATGAGCAGATTATGTTTAGCGTTGCATCTCTCCTCTCGTTTCTTCCTTTAACAAGCCAAGTTTTCTGCACTGAATTTTATAAGTTTGAAACCTCCAGCCTCCACAAAAACACATCAAGCAACAGAGGACTGACATCTGATGAGTGCATAAAAGCTTTATCTTGTGGAAACACAGCAAACTGGTAAAGCCAGTGCTAGATTAGCATGATTCACGGGTGCGGCAGCATCAATCAAGTGACCGTCTTCCACCGGCCTAATCTCTCGAGTGTGCAACGAGTCTGCAGAACAAAGAAATATGGCGTAACACAGGGCAGGAATTGGTGCTGCAATGAGGAAAAGCATATTCCTCATTACATGGCACTCTTTGGTGACAGGGCTATAAATGTATGTGTGGGAAGAAGCAGGTTGTCAGATGCCTAGAGGGTGGTATGCAGCGACTGTCAGAGAGCAGAGCTGTAATTGTGGAGGAGACTGGCAGGCCCACGGTGGCAAATGGATCAGTTTTGAGATCAGCGAGTCACGCTCTGAGAGACCGAAACGGACCGGTTGAAACATATGTTACATGACTATGTAGGTGGTCGGGGTTGTCTTTGATTGGTCAAGCTTTGTTGTGTTCTTGGAAGGCAACATCTAAGAATACATCCCTAGATGTTAGATGTGAAAGTTCTGCAACACTAATGAAATCAAACAAAAATGGGTTCTTATTTTTCATTAGTTGGAAATTAGGTTTGAAAACTCGGAATTGGCCGAGTTATTCTCTGTCAGCTTGATTGGGATACTCAAAAAATAAAAGCAATGTTTTGATACTTTTCAACAGTCAGCAAATGGTTGTCTCTGCATATCACGCCAGGATAGGAGGAAGTAATTTAACATCGAAAAAATTACACACTTCAGATTTAAAGTGCATGCTAAATAAAAGATGCACTGGACCCACCCCCAGACCTGTAAGTCATCTTACATTTCCTACAGTTGACTGTTGACAAACATGATGCAAAATTCAAGATAAATTCAAGATAAAAGATAAAATTCAAGATACTGGGGCAAAAATGCCCCTGTATGAGTTTTTGTCTCATATTAAATCACACGAGCAGCAAGAGTAATATCACATGAGTGCTGTTTGCACGAATAGCAAGAGTTCAGATGCAAAAGCCTCTAAGTGCTGTCTGAAATTTTCATCTAAAATTAGCATTTTTATCTGGCTCCTAAGCTTAGGTTCAGTAATTGTACTTAAATGGCAATGTATAGGTCCTTTTCTATGCCATTAAACTGAAGTGAAATTTTCAGACAGCACTTAGAGGCTTTTGCATCTGAATTCTTTAAACGTTATCTTAGACAACAGTTCAGTAAATAAGAAGTTCATATTGTGTTATATTTTAAAACAATATTGTGTGTTTTTGCTCAATTTTGCCAACGAAAATATTACATATGAAGCCAACGCAGAATTGTTGTGCATCTGTAAGCAGCATAGCAGTGTTTAGTTTCTGAATGAATCCTCATTTTGAATGAATCGTGTGAACCAATGATTCAAAGGCCCATTCAATAGAGAGAGCCGTTTACTTAATTCCTGAATGAATCAGTCGTTTGAACGAATTGAATGAATGACTCAAAGGCATTTACCACCAACCACTGGCAGTTTTAGTTTCTCATTAAAAGAACAGAATTTAATCTAAAAAAAAAGATTTGTAAAACTATAAATGTCTTTACTGTTACGTTTGTTCAATATAATGCATTCCTGCTGAATAAAATGATAAATAAGCAAACAAACAAACAAACACACACACACAAACACACATAATTAGTAATGAAAAATAATGCGATTAAAACATTTTAACGCAGTTAATGCACTGGACCCACCCCCAGACCTGTAAGTCATCTTACATTTCCTACAGTTGACTGTTGACAAACATGATGCAAAATTCAAGATAAATTCAAGATAAAAGATAAAATTCAAGATATTGGGGCAAAAATGCCCCTGTATGAGTTTTTGTCTCATATTAAATCACACGAGCAGCAAGAGTAATATCACATGAGTGCTGTTTGCACGAATAGCAAGAGTTCAGATGCAAAAGCCTCTAAGTGCTGTCTGAAATTTTCATCTAAAATTAGCATTTTTATCTGGCTCCTAAGCTTAGGTTCAGTAATTGTACTTAAATGGCAATGTATAGGTCCTTTTCTATGCCATTAAACTGAAGTGAAATTTTCAGACAGCACTTAGAGGCTTTTGCATCTGAATTCTTTAAACGTTATCTTAGACAACAGTTCAGTAAATAAGAAGTTCATATTGTGTTATATTTTAAAACAATATTGTGTGCTTTTGCTCAATTTTGCCAACGAAAATATTACATATGAAGCCAACGCAGAATTGTTGTGCATCTGTAAGCAGCATAGCAGTGTTTAGTTTCTGAATGAATCCTCATAGGAAACAGTGATACTTTTTTTCAGGATTCTTTAATGAATAGAAAGTTGAAAAGAACAGAATTTAATCTAAAAAAAAAGATTTGTAAAACTATAAATGTCTTTACTGTTACGTTTGTTCAATATAATGCATTCCTGCTGAATAAAATGATAAATAAGCAAACAAACAAACAAACACACACACACAAACACACATAATTAGTAATGAAAAATAATGCGATTAAAACATTTTAACGCAGTTAATGCACTGGACCCACCCCCAGACCTGTAAGTCATCTTACATTTCCTACAGTTGACTGTTGACAAACATGATGCAAAATTCAAGATAAATTCAAGATAAAAGATAAAATTCAAGATATTGGGGCAAAAATGCCCCTGTATGAGTTTTTGTCTCATATTAAATCACACGAGCAGCAAGAGTAATATCACATGAGTGCTGTTTGCACGAATAGCAAGAGTTCAGATGCAAAAGCCTCTAAGTGCTGTCTGAAATTTTCATCTAAAATTAGCATTTTTATCTGGCTCCTAAGCTTAGGTTCAGTAATTGTACTTAAATGGCAATGTATAGGTCCTTTTCTATGCCATTAAACTGAAGTGAAATTTTCAGACAGCACTTAGAGGCTTTTGCATCTGAATTCTTTAAACGTTATCTTAAACAACAGTTCAGTAAATAAGAAGTTCATATTGTGTTATATTTTAAAACAATATTGTGTGTTTTTGCTCAATTTTGCCAACGAAAATATTACATATGAAGCCAACGCAGAATTGTTGTGCATCTGTAAGCAGCATAGCAGTGTTTAGTTTCTGAATGAATCCTCATTTTGAATGAATCGTGTGAACCAATGATTCAAAGGCCCATTCAATAGAGAGAGCCGTTTACTTAATTCCTGAATGAATCAGTCGTTTGAACGAATTGAATGAATGACTCAAAGGCATTTACCACCAACCACTGGCAGTTTTAGTTTCTCATTTAAAAAATAAATAAATGAATACATAAACATTAAAAGGATAGTTCACCAAAAAAAATCAAAATAAATCTGTCATCATTTACTCACCCTCATGTCGTGTCAAACCTGAACAACTTACTTTCTTTTGCGCAACATAAAATAAGGTATTTTGAAGACTGTTTATAACCAAGCTGTTTTGGTTACCAGTGACTTTCATTATATGAACAAAAAATACTGAGAAGTTTCTCAAAGTATCTTCTTTTATGTTCCATTGTTTATGTTAGGCCGTTGTAGCCCAAACGTTTATGTGTAATACATTTTATGTTGAGTCAAATCAAATATTTATTTCTAAAGCTACTATTTGTATTGTCTACTTGATACTTTCTCATTTAACACAATAATAGCTTTAAATAATCTTTTGTGGGTATATTTTCACAGCCAAATTTAGTAATTAATTAATCACCACACCATGTAATTAATTAGATTTAAAAAATGTCATCGACTGACAGCCCTAATATATACAGGTTAGGGCTGGACGATATGGCCAAAATTGATATCACGATATATTTCTTAATTTCGGTCCATACGATATAATTCCGATATCGATATGAACACTATTTATCTGAAATAGAAATCTTTTGTAACATTATAAATATACAGGTATATATATATATATATATATATATATATATATACATACACACCCTAATGTAATTTTCCTTTCTTTTATGGAATGGAAAAGAAGATGATTTGGAACACATTGACTTTCATTATATGGCAAATCAATCAATAAAAAAAAAAATCAAGTCACATTGGGGCATTTTTCTAAACATTTTCTTTTGAATTCCACAGAAGAAACAAAGTAATAGAGGTTTGGAATGACAAGAGATGATGACAAAATGTTCATTTTCAGGTGAACTATTCTTTTAAAAATGTAATGGCAAAAAAGGAGAACGTTTTTCTTCCAGGCCTTCGTTTACACATTCCAAATTGCAGATTAAATTGATTAAGCAATCAGAATATCATATAATTACTTTGATTAACCAATTAACATCTCTAAAAATAATATATCAGAGATTTATGGTGCTATATGCATTAATATCTGGGAAGCAACTCACAGCTTATTAGAATGTGGAGTGTGTGTATCCAAATCTGGAGCCAGAGGCAGACATGCCTGGCCCTCTCTTGGGGTTTCTATTTATTTGGCAGCAGTTAAAAGGGAAGATAAAGCCCAAAGAGAATCAAACACTGCTGGTATGCAGTTAAAAGACATGTTCTGATAGCATTGCGTGTCTCTCTCATGTATTACCATTTAAAAGAGAACTCAGAAAATGGACCAAAAAAACTAGAGCATATTTCCTCCAGAAGTGTTACTGAGTGTGGGTTTAGATTTTTCTACTTTCCCATCAGGCTTTGCTGATTTCAGTAGCCTTGGGATGCTTTATTGTACTTATTGTATGATAACTATGACCTTTTTGGTTGACTAACATATGGGGACCTTAAAATGTTATCTTAGCAGAAAAGCTGCATAGTGAAACAGTTGTGAAGTAGATCAGCCATTTAAATCTGACAGTGAGCAACAACACAGCAACACTGGGCAGAGTCCATGGTGGTGTAACTCAAAAAACGCTGTATATGAGAAAAGCAAAAGCGAAACACAATATTGTAATTTTTTGGTACTGCTTTTAGTTGCCTACTTTCTGGAGCAAACTTTGCGATGAGAGCATGTCTTTGAAGCAAATTTGACTAAAATTAAGATGAAAGGTTTTGATCTTTTACTCTGTAAATCAGATATCTGTTTGGCCTTTATAATCCCTCATTATCTAATATGAGTGACTTGCATTCAAAATGATAAACAACTAGTTAAAAGCATGTCATGACAAGTCCTCATCCATTTGTCATCTTTTAGAAAGATCAATTTTTCTTTATGGGATTGAAATATTGTTCTATCGTGCTTGGCCATGCAGAGGAAAGAAAAGGTCAGGCAAAGGCCACCTCACAAAAAAACATAAAATTGTACTGAAGCTAGCTAACACAAACATCTCGGTCTCTGTGATTTTCTCATCTCCACAGTAAACCCACTTCCAATTCACATTTCCAAGACTTTCTATTTATACACACCTTCCCTGTGTGTCATCCCCATGTATTACCCAGCTAGGCATGACTGCCATCGAGCAATACAAGAGCAACTGAATTCAATTGTCTTTATCACCATGGCGAGTCAAAGCCAATAGCTTTATTCATACAAAGCTATCATCTTGTCTTTCTAAGATGTTCCAGGAAGATTTCCTGAGCAATAGGGGTCATTTCTCATAATACGTGCTTTTTAGCATTCATGTCTAGGAGACGCTCAACTGGAGAGGATCCCATATTTACTTCCAGATCCCAGCAGAGTAGCTTATAGAGAGCAAGCTTTACCAGCATTAATAGGACTTCTGTAGTTCTCTACTAAATATACTCATTCTGTTATATTTACCTGAGGTTATGATTCAATGATTCAATAGCAATATTTAATTTATTAATGTATATTATGAAATATTAAATTTAACTTTTACTTTGATTTTAAATTTCCAAAAGAAAGAAAAGGTACTCTTGATAATTACACTACTGTTCAAAATGATTTTTTAAAGAAATACCCAAAGATGCATTAAAAATGAATCAAAAGAGACAGTAAAGAATTTAAAATTGTTATATATATATATATATATATATATATATATACACACTGAACAAAATTATAAACGCAACATTTTTTTTTTTGCCCCCATTTTTCATGAGCATTTGAAATGTAACTGAAAGCTTAAAGAGTTAGGAATAAGTACGTACCAGCTGCGGTTGCTCCCGGGTGAGCGGATTCTCTGCAGCTTTCTCGCCTCCGCTCTTTTGCTATGACTCATCAGGATTGTAGCGCGTTCTCAGTGATTTGCTGGTCTGCGGCTGATTTAATGCGCGAGGTAAGCTGTCTGCGAGGCGCTCGCCCAAGCGGAAAAATGTGCTGTTGCTGTCAGATCTCGATTGCCGAAAATCACATTGTGTTTGATGCAAAACCAACTCGACTAAATCAAAAGAAGAAAAGACTGTAATTGTATATTTTTGTTTTCTCAAGCAAAGCAAATTTTAAAAGTCCACTGAAAACATATCTTCTTACATGTTTGGTCATAGACAACGTATGTTGAAGAGATATTTATTGTCAACGTTATTGCCTAAGCTGTACATTTAAAAAAAAATGTTTATAAAAACTTGGGCTATATAAAATTGTAATAATAACAAACATCACATTGTTCCCTTTGTTTTGTGTATGCTCGTGTCGCTTACAGTAAAAGTCTTTCTGTGATTTTATTATTATTTGCAAGGTCGCAACGTTACTTTGCAATATTTTAAATATTTTTGGGTATTTTGCATGGTCTGTTATTGGAGTAGTGTCACCCGTGTGGGAGTTTTGGGAGTTTATTCACTGGGAATAAAAAAAATAATTTAGCTGATGCAGAGAGACACGGGGGAATCCCCCCCATATCCCCACCCTCTGATAATGTATCATAACGTGTAAATGTTATTTGGTGGTTTTTACTTGGAAAACCAGCTATATTTTGATGCAGCCTTGGGGAGCAAAAGAGACTTCTTTCAAAAACATCTTACCGACCCCAAACGTTTGAATGGTAATGTATGTTGTCAAGATTATTGTTAGTAAAAGTGTTTGTCTCAAAATCTGTGGTAGAATTCATATACTGCAATGTCTACCTTTCGCCAGTCCAATCGAGTTTATCCTCCGACGGTTGATTTAATGTTAAACTGCAAAGTCTTTCACCACCTACCCACCCTCATGTCACTCAAAACTCAACTTTTTCCTAATTGAACACAAAAGGACTTCATCAAAATGTCAAAGCTGCTCTTTTCCATTCTAGCTGTCAAGTTTAGCTGGAACTATACTTATTATTATTTTTTTTAAAGAATATTACATCGGGATTTGAATACAGGTCCTTTTGCAAGCTAAACAAAAACGAACACGTCTAATGGTACAAGGAACCTTTTTTTCTTTTGTCTTATCTTGTAGAGAGCACCAAGTGAGCCGTGTCCTGCAAAAAACATAGGTGCATGACATCCCTGCACACAATGATTGACAGGCAGAAAACATTTCTGATAAAAAAAAGTCTCCCCTGACTCCCCTTTTATTTTTTTGCTGTTTACAGAGCCTTGGGCTGTCACAAAGACAGGTGTGATTACACACGACACCAATTTCAGTGATATCTGTCAGGTGGTAGCGGCATTTTATGCATGGTACAACACCTTTAAAAATGGGCTTCTCAGTGCTTTTTTTGTATTATACAAAATTGTGCCTATTATTTGAAAAATTATTTGACAAAGCATTTAGACATCAATTATGGGTTTTTATGGGTAGATGAAAGAGTTGCACTGTACACGGCAGATCAATTGTCACCATTTTTCTAAGTGCTCAATCCCATTCAGCTATTTCAGCTACGTTTAACAGAATTCACACCTGAGTTTACTCAGATGAGTACTCAAAACTTTGCAGTGTATATGTGGCTGTAGTTAAATGTCAGATATTCTCAATAATGTTCAGAGGTCTCACAAAGTTCAGAGGTTCTCAACATCAAGCATCCTTTGAGCCAAATAAAGTGTCAAATAGCCCTACGGTACATAGATGTGGTCAAAAAGGAAATCTGGGACAGTTCCTTCATGTAAACCAAAGAGATCATTATTTGACATTTAAAGGGATAATTCACCCAAAAATGAAAACTCTCTCATCATTTACTCACCCTTATGTCATTCAAAAACCAAGACTTTCTTCTGTAGAACATAATACAAAAACAAGATATTTAACAAGGTAAGGGTGCAAAACAACACTGGACCCCATTGACTTTCATTGTGTGTATATATATATATATATATATATATATATATGAATAAATAAATAATAATAAACTTTTAATAATTATTTATTTTTTCCCACAGAATAAATAAATTCAAACGGGTTGAATGTCAAGCAAATTTTCATTATTTTTCAAATATCCTTTCAAGTTACCACACAACCCTAGTGTTTGTCAAAAAACAGTAATTGGGACATTTCCTATTCGGTCGGCAATAAACTAGCAGTAAAGTAAACTGCATCACGTTTCCATGTAAAACAAATCACCATCTGATCAGATCTCATCTACCACCCAGTACTGAAACATCTTGGCTCACTTTCATTAAGAGCCCTGCCTTTTTACCAAATAATTTATAAGGGATGTACATAAAATCTTTATAGAAGCCATAACATTAGCCCTTGCTTTTAGGGCGTCTCTAAAAGAGTCTTGTTTGAACTTCACATATAAAAATATGGAACGGCAGCATTTTAAAATAATCTGCAAGACTCCTCAGCACACCCCTCAGACTTAAACCTCTCTGTATTTCTCTTAAATGAGGGCGGTGTCAAAAATCACTTACATATTTCTTCACCTCCTGGAGTGAAATTGGTTTGATCTGGAGCAGATAGTGCTGACGTACATGCTGAATAGTAAATGCACCATATTAACAGAGCAAAGGCTACCATCTTTGAACCAGACATGAAAGTTCGGTTAAAACGGTGATAGCTTCCAAGAAACTGAAATTAATAGCACATTTATCTTCACTAAAGAGGGCTTATTTGGCGGCACCTCTCATCTGCAAATGGCTTACGAATGTTTTGCGAATTTTGAATGATCCACAATACATAAGATGTAACAACCTACAATATAAATGTCATTTAAAGCTTTCAGGTTTCTAGCCACACCAGGAGCTCTTTGGCTTCCCACCGGTGTTCTGACTGATGGGTGATAACAGAGCATTCACGCTTGAGTGACAGAAAGGAGTGACTATAGTTTCGCTCCCAAGATGTCCAAAGCACACGTCTCACACATGTCGTGAACCATCCCCATCCTCTCCTCCAGACCCTATCGTACTCGTACTCGTCCCTGTCAGTCAAGCGGCAGAAAATAAAGAGCAGGTTATGAGAGTCTTCCTCCTTGCACCCCATCCATCAGCCAGTCTCTTAATACCTACAGCTGTCACCCATTCTGAGAGGAACTGCCGCGTGATGTATTTCACCACTGTGGAGAAAATTAGCTGCTCTGGATATGTTTTGCCGCCTAAACTTAGCATTCCTGCATGCCTTCAGGAAAAAGCGGGGATGACTGTCAATGAGATGAATTACCATTCAGCTATGGTGGGGATTTTGTTGTCGGGCCTCTTGCACCCAGAGATTAAGGCGGCAGCATAATGTGTTTCCTCTACAGTTCACTTGCAAACAAAAGGCAAGAACTGCGCTGCTTGTGTGTTTTCTTTAATTACTATACGGTGTCCTGTTTGATGGCCAGGTGAATGGACATCTTGGATCATTTGAGGAAACATCGATAATTCTGACCCATACAATGTATTTTTGGCTATTGCTAATATACCCAAGCGACTTAAGACTGGTTTTGTGGTCCAGGGTCACATATGTTCTTTTTGAATAACTTGGGTGTTTCTTCAGCTTCAGGTAATTTTACAGTAGGTCCCAGGTGTTGATTACATTATCTGTTTTTATCCAACAGATTCCAATGTTTTTTTTGTTTTTGTTTCTTTTTGTTATATGAAGGTCACATTAAAACTGGCTTGTACTGTATAAGACTTCTTAATAGTGTTTTTTAATAATGGCTTTGGGGACTCTACTGTGTCTATTTGTCTAATTTGTCTTCCAAAACAGTTGATATAATGGTGGTATTAGATTTACAGTAACACCTATTGACGTGGATGAAGTGTCGTGCACATATTGCTGTAGGAATACCCTATTCACAGACATATTTTTGTCACATGATTAATCTATTCTACAACAAATTTTCCAATAATATACCAAGACAAAGCTAGTAGTAATCAGCTGGTCATGTGATTTCAACATACTGCAGTAGATACCATGAGTGACCACCTTATGTAGAACAAAACATTTTGTGAACAGCTTTTTCAAGGACATGGAAATGACTGGAATCTTCATCTCACGTGATTATTCATCATTTCCTCTCTAGAAAGATGCCTATATCCCTATTCTTTGAATAAGGAAGAACTTTTTACTCATTATATTTTTGTTTTGGAATTAAGAAATACTGTGAAATTATAAGCATTTTAGCAAATACTAGGGGTGCTCCGATTGATCGGCTACCGATCATTATCGGCCGATAATCACGTTGGGATGATTGATCGGCGGTCTCTAAAAATGCAGATCTCCACAAACCGATCTCAAGCTGATGATGCTGCCGTGAGAGTTTTGGCATGACATGCAGAGGCACCGTCTCAGTCTCTGTCCGGCACGGGTGAAAATTATATTTCTTCATTAAATAACTTATAAAGTAATTTGAAAACCTCGTTTGAGACGTAATTTCACAAACAGCGTGAGTGAGTCACCACTCGCGCGTGCGCTCTCTTTCTCTCTCAAAATACGCAAATGGCTTCATATCACCACACATCATGTCTGTCTATAAGCGAGCTGCACGCTGCACAGTTGACACAGGAATAGTCACTTGCACAATCGAGGCAGTGTCACCGTCACTAAAGTTTATACAAGTAAAGTAGAGCTGACTATTTCTGTCAATGGTAAGTTTGTGATAACGTAAGAAAAGTATTTTAAATGTTTTACCACTTGCTTGAGCAACTTAATATATAAATCTAGAAGTAAATGCAAAATTAAAATGCATTGAATAATGTGTTGCTTATATATAACACATATATATATATATATTGTTTTTAAACATGTCTGTGAAAGATTGTATTACTGTACTGTGTAAAAAAAAAAATTGCAATGCTGAAAAAGCATTTTCAGTGACAATGTTTGGATTTGAAATCAAAATAATGGATAAATGTTGTGTTTGTGGTAAATAGCCACGGATCAGTAGCGGACTCTTCTGTGAAAGCACAGTCCGTGCTGCTTCCCCTCTCACAAGAGTCACCTAAGAGGAGACTTCATTTTCAAAAATGAAATTCAGGCCCTGAATAAATATCTAAAAATCCTGATTGGAGTATCACTATAAATAGTTATAAATGATAAAAAGAAGGCTTTAAAAAGATCGGTATCGGTGATCGTATCGGCAGATACTGCTGTCTGTGATTGGTGATCGGCCTCAAAAATCCTGATTGGAGCACCCCTAGCAAATACCTAAAGCATTGTACTTTAAATAAGCTTCTTTAATGTTCAGAATCCCCTTTACATACTGCAGCACTTAAGGTGTGCAAGAATACCCATTCATCAGTCAGAGGAGTGGAGACACTGCTCATTTATTCATACATGGGTATTATTGGGAGGCCATCATCAAACAGACCACAGTAAAAATGGGGCCAAGATAGCTGGGGCAACACCATTACCCTTTGAAAGCAGTTCCTGCTACATAATGATCACATGCATCTCAGCTGATGTTCTGTTGCATTTTGATGTGATTGTAGGTTATTAACATGTTTTTAAATGGCTGAAGCTAACTACATGTTATATGAAGGTCAAACTAAAATTGTTTTACCTTTGTCCCAGACTTGCAATTTAAAACTATTACATATAAACAGTTGTGGATCATCCAGGAAATGACACACAGTATTAATATTCAAGGCTATGTAAACTTTTGAACAGGGTCATTTTTAAAAATTCAGTTATTATTTTGTCTTGTGGAGTATATTATAAACATCCGTTATGTGAAATAGCTTATTCAAGACAGTACTAAATAAAAAATAACATGCAATTTTCATGATCCCTCTTATTTTGTGAAAATTATGAATATTGTGCATATTCTGCAAAGAGCATGTAAACTTATGTGCACAACTGTATATATATATAAATTGTAACATTTTTAAAAAATGATGATTTAAAACAAACAAAAAAAAAAGTTAAATAAACCCATTTGTGTGTGTGTGTGTGGGGGGGGGGGCGGTTAAGAGACTATATTTACTAAAAGTCTACAGAGCCAAAAGTGCTCATAGTTAAAGGGGTCATATGATGCGATTTCAATTTTTCCTTTCTCTTTGGAGTGTTACAAGCTCTTGGTGCATAAAGAAGATCTGTAAAGTTGCAAAGACTAAAGTCTCAAATCCAAAGAGATATTCTTTATAAAAGTTAAGAGTCAGCAACACCTACGTAAAACCTCGCTGTAGTATTGTTGTTGCCGCCGCCATGTCGTGAAGGCACTGTGTGTTTCGTTGTGAAAGTGAAACTACTTTGTTTGGCCTTCCAAAAGAGGACGATATCTGCTTCGTCATGCCTGGAGCTGATCCGTGCTGGTTTTCCAGAACAGTTCAACCCAAATATTCAGATGTGTGCAGCACATTTTATGGAGGACTGTTTCCTGATCCTGGTAGAGTAGATTACAATGCCGGCTGTTCTGACTCACCGACTGTAAGTACGTTTTTTATATTTAAAGAGTTTTTATATTTTATATTTTTTATATTTAAAGCGAGTTTTTTTGGGCAGTGTAGAGTAGGGCTTGTTGTTTGTCATTTTTCCGTTCACAAATGCAGACATGGTTTTATGTTTATGCGGCGCGACGCAACGCGTAAAAAGACAGTGTAAGTCATTATAATCCAGGGTTTTCATGTTTTTGAATCATCGCTCCGGCCTGACAGGGCATCATCACAATAAGGTAGGGGCGTAACATTTCCGTCACACGCTTGAGGTATTCGGCCAATCATAATGCGCTGGATAGCTGGCCAATCACAGCACACCTCGCTTTTTCAGATCGATGAGCTTTGTAAAAATCGACGCGTTTCAGAAAGGCGGGGCATAGAGGAGAAACAATAATGTACAGTATGTGGAAAATAATGTGTTTTTTGAACCTTAAACCGCATAAACACATTTCATTACACCAAATACACAAAATAATGTTCTTTTTAGCAGCATCATATGACCCCTTTAAAGAAACAGGCAACTAAATACTAAGCAGCACAACTGTTTTCTACAATGGTAATGGAAGAAATGAGCACGCAATTAGAAGACATGTTTCTTGAGCACAGAACCAGCATATTAGAATGATTTCTGAAGGATTACGTGACTCTGAAGACTGGTGTAATTGCTGCTGAAAATTCAGCTATGCCATCACAGGAATAAATTACATTTTAAAATATATTTAAATACAGAAGAAAAATTTAAATTGTAATTAAATTTCATAATATTACTGTTATTATTGTATTTGTGATCAAATAAATGCAGCCTTGGTGAGCATAAGTGACTTATTTCAAAAATATTTTTCAAAAATCGTACTGATCCCAAACGTTTGAATGCTAGTATATTTGACCAGATCCTTGCTGATTCCTACCCCTATTATATCTATTCAAATGATTTTTGAGCTTGATCTCTTTGACCCCAGCTCTGAAATCCTTGTCAGAATGCAGATGAATATGTAGTATAATACCTAAGATAGTACAATAGAGGTAATGATGGGCACCCAATTTTCATATCCTGATGGCAAATCCATCCAAAAGTGAATGAAGACTGGACCATTTAGTACCCAATGATGTATGTGTTGGAGGGAATCCACATCTGTGTAATAGACGACATATGATAACGCTCAATAAGTACATCAACACTGTCTACTACAACTACTCTTTCAGCAAGTCTAGCCTTTTGCCATGGAATGATAGAAACAGTTGTTTTTTAAATTCAACCAATGTGCACATAGGTTCTATTAAACTTTTTCCTATCAGACTGTTGTATCACAGCATTTTCCTGTGGTGTCAACATTCACGAATGAAACACTGTATCAGCTATAAAATCTGTGTTGATCAGGACTGACTCGGACAGATTTATATGAAAATGTGCAGAGATTCTTCAGTAATTCACGGAGAAAGATGCTTAGCACAACTTCCTCCATCTGCACCCCCTTTTTTTCTGGCAATGTACAGAATTTGTTTTGGCTGCCTTGAAAGTTGTGACAATTGCAGATTTGACACAAGCCATGTGCATGATATGTGATGCAAGAGAGGGTTCAAAAGCACTGTGAGATGCACAAAATCGTTTATGATAATATGCATTGCCGCATAAAAAAACAACTTCACATGTCATCTGACAAATTTCAAAGCACATGGACAGAAATTAATTAGTTTTCAGTGCAGCCCAACATATTTCTAGTGGCTACACATGCTCTGTTTCAGACCCAGCTCAAATAGAGCTCCAAAGGCCATTTTTCTCTGTCCTTAATTACTTTTCGACCAGTAGGTGTCAATCCGTAAACCGCTTGCAAGTGCTTGACATGCAGGATGTACCTGCCTATTAGCATCCTTCATTGATTTTGTGAAGCTTAAACACAGCTTAAATGAAAACACTTGTATGAAAGATACATTCACTGAAAACGTAATATCTTATACAGTGTTGCTTCCCAACTAAATAGAATTTGTTTCAAGGATTTTTAGATATTTTAGGAATAGTTTAGGAATAGGATTTCTTTAAGTGTAGAGGAGGCACCAACAGATTATTATTTTTTGTGTTATGGCAGATAACTGATAAAAGGATGATATTAAAATGGATACTATTTGCACTATTTTATCTAAATATTATATTAAAAAACATAATAACAAAGAGCTAGACAAAAACAAACAAACAAAAAACAACGACTAAAATTAGTAATTTTAACAGTACTTAATATTGTTAAATATTTTGGTTTAAAACAACCGCTGAATATTTTAATATATTTTAAAATGCATTTCTGTGAATTTTCAGCAGCCATTGCTCAAGTCTTCAGTGAGTATGTTTACATGGACATCAGTAATGTAATTATTTACCTTATTCTGAATAAGACAATATTATGATTAAGGTGTTTACATGAGATGCTTTTAGAATATTCCTTTCATGTTTCCGTTTTACATGTTATAGTACATAGATCGATTAATGGCACACGTCATTACGTTCCCACGCGACGTTATCCGACGTTCCCTCCAGAATTTCACTTATCAACATACAGTTTTGTCTTAGGTACTTTACAGTTTTGGGTGTTTCATTTTTTATTTTACGGATGCTTCAAATGCAGTTAATTATATGTCATGCTATACGTTAGGGCTGGGTGATATGGGCAAAAATTCATATCTCAATAAGTTTTGGCCGATTTGTGATATTCGGTATATATCTCGGTATTTTCGTTTTTGTATTTGTATTTTTAAA
>NW_015659385.1:0-258 GCF_001515625.1 Sinocyclocheilus rhinocerous
CGTGCAGGTCCCCTACCCTCTTGATGGAAGCCAGTGCAAGCAGGAACAGAGTTTTCATTGAAAGTAACTTTAGCTCGACTGACTGCAAAGGCTCAAATGGGCCCTGCTGTAGTGCTTTGTGCACTAGAGATAGGTCCCAAGAGGGTATAGAGGGGGGCCGGGGAGGATTTAACCTTCTCGCCCCTCTAAGGAACCTGATGACCAGGTCAAGCTTCCCTACCGACTTCCCTTCCACGGGGTCATGGTTAGCAGCAATCG
>NW_015659385.1:578-16552 GCF_001515625.1 Sinocyclocheilus rhinocerous
CCCCAGAAAAAAGTGAAACCGGTTCGAATTTTGCCATTGAAAATGGTGGACCTACCTCCCCACCAGCCACAGTCATGGAGTCTTAATTCAAATCTTACTTCATTCTCAGCTAATCTTCAGAGGGTACCGATTAAGAGATTACTCTCTCCCCCGGAATACCTCCAAAAATAACAAACTAAAATAAACAACAAACAGTAAACCGTAGTCAGAACTGGCGCTAGGCACAGCCCCGCTGGCTTACTCTAACTAACCGGAGAATGCGTCGGACGAATCAAATCCGCTCACACCGCAAAAAATGAATTACGAACTAACTCTCGGGAACCCACAACAATCATTATGTTATCGTAATCCCGGATGAGCCCCCATTTATGTTACGAACCCCACTTTTACAAGACTCGATCAGGAAGGGGTTAAGCAACATAAAAAGGACGCGCAAGACAGGAGATCAATTTAACCATTTATTAATGGCAAAACAGCTTACGAGTCACATTAATTAACCAACAGCAGATATATTAAAGAGTTAAATCAACTAAACTAAAGCAAAATAAATCAATATGTCAATAAAATAAATCAAACAAAACACAGATCAACGGAAACATTAAAGAAAGCACAAAAATAAACACAGAAAGAGAGAGAGAGAGAAAAAGAGCACCGCTTATCAGCGGCTGGCTGGGCAACAAGACACGCACGAAGCTCACTGGATGCTCTCCATCGTCGGTGGCTGGACGGCAGCAGCTTCTCAACAAGTGCGAGTCATGCTCAAAGAGCATGGTAGTGACTGTGGCGGACACACGCTGGAACAGGGAGAGCACATCAACACAAGCGCAACTTCTGCTTTATATTCAGTCCAGAGCGTCCTTACTCAACAAGCTGCAGGTGTGTGGGGGCTGAGCTCAACCTCGGGAGAAAGAGATTAACCAAATCAATATATACACAATACCCACAAATAAACAAAACGTTGACCGTGACACTTCTCCCCCTGAAAACAGAAGCAGTTTTCTCCTTTTACACTTTTATCCTTTTGGAGGAATGAGGGAATAAACTGGTTCTGAATATCAAAAAGCTTAACCCCGTGACAACCACATTCTCAGATCCCCTTTTATGACGAATTTCCAGATTATACGGTTGCACTATTAATGCCCATCGCATCAAGCGTTGGTTATGATTGTATATTTTGCTCAGAAAAACTAATGGATTATGGTCTGTATAGACCGTAACAGGAAACATACTGCCCCAACATAAACATCAAAATGTCGTAATGCCAGTAGGAGTGCTAAAGTTTCTTTCTCAATGGTCGAATAATTTAACTGGTGATGGTTAAACTTAGCAGAGAAGTATGAAACAGGGTGAGCTACTCCATCAGCACCCTCCTGTAGAAGGACAGCTCCCGCTCCAACAGCACTTGCATCCACCTCCAGTTGGAATGCACGAGACACCTCCGGAGCAGAGAGAACAGGAGCACTGCAAAGAAGGGATTTTGCAGACAAAAATGCCTGTTGGGACTTTCGGACTACACAATCTGGTCAATGGAGCAACAACACTCGAAAAATTCTTGCAGAAACATCGGTAGTATCCCACCATTCCAAGAAATCTCCGCAGCTCTCGCCTCGTAGTAGGTATCGAATACTCAAGGACAGCAGCTATTTTCCCGTCCAATGGCCTTTTCTGACCATTTCCCACCTGTTTTCCCAGGTAGGTGACCGAAGCTTTAGCAAATTCACACTTTTTGAGATTTAACGTGAGGGACGCAGCAGATAAACGGCAAAACACATAAAGTCGACAAGTGTTCTGCGCAGCAGATATAAACCAAAACACATAAAGTCGACAAGTGTTCTGCCCAGGTAGACGAATAGATGACTACGTCATCCAAATATACATTACAATTAGAAACTGCGCCCAGAACCAGGGACATCAAGCGCTGAAATGTCGCCGGTGCGTTCCGCAGACCGAACGCCATCTGGGCGTATTGAAGGAACGAATCTGGGGTAATGAATGCGGAGATCTCAGAAGCGCGCTCGGTTAAAGGCACCTGCCAATAACCTTTTAAGAGATTGTTTTATTACGAGATTTCGTAATATACTTGGAGACCCCGAGACTATCAATACAATCATCGATGCGCGGTAGCGGAAAAGCGTCAGGCACAGTAACGGAATTAATCTTTCGAAAATCCTTGCAAAAGCGAAAAGACCCATCAGCCTTTGGCACTAAAACGCATGGTGAACTCCAAGGCCTGCTACTTTGGACAGCGAAGCCATTTTGCAGAAGATAGGCCACTTCACGCTTCACTGCCTCCCTCTTAATAACCGGACATCAATATGCATGTTGCTTGATTGGCAATGCACTACCGACGTTGATATCATGCGCAATGACCGAAGTACCGGGAGGAACGTCATTAAATAAGTTAGGAAAACTCTCCAACAATTTTCTTATATCCTGCTGCTGTTCTTTGGACAAATAATGAAAGTTGAGAAGGAGTTTTTCAAACAACCACCACTTAAGACTTCCATAGACACATTCAATCCATCATCCACATCCTCGGTAGGCAAAGTATGAGTTAGCAACGAAGCGCACTCCTTTAATTCAGTCGCTGAGTCACATACGGAAACGTTAACAGTATCATCCTTAAAATCAGCACGGCACAGATATGGTTTTAACATATTCACGTGACATAAATGAGTTTTTCTTCTCCATTCTGGAGTATGGATTATGTAATCCGTCTCACCTACCTTATCTTTAATCACGTAGGGACTAGAAAATCGCAAAGTAAGAGCAGACCCAGGGGTAGGCAGTTTGATCACAACTGCCTTCTGATCAAAACAGCATTTCATTTTCGTCTGAGAGAAAGAGAGAGCTTCCTTGGCCAAAGTACAAGCTTTACGTAAACATTCACGAATACGAGAGACTAGATCAAGGACATTCGACTTCTCGGAAGAACCTGCGCTGAGAAATTCCTCCTTCAACATTTTTAAAGGGCCCGAAAGTTATGGCCAAACACTAATTCAGAAGGACTAAACCCCAACGAATCCTGTCGCGCTTCGCGTACCGCAGATAACACAAAGGGAACTCCCTCATCCAATTCGTTCCCAGTCTCGATGCAATATTTACGGAGTGCAGATTTCAATGTTTGATGCCAGCGCTCCAAAGCCCCTTGGGATTCAGGGTGGTATGCGCTTGACACAATGTGATACACTCCTAAGGCTTTTAAAGAATTACGAAATACGCCAGACAGGAAATTTGAACCCTGATCTGTTTGAACGGCTTTTGGTAGCCCAAAAGTTGTAAAAAAACTTTGTAAGGGCTTTTGCTACATTTTTTGCCGTTATACTTCTTAAAGTAATCGCCTCTGGAAACCGAGTAGCTACGCACATGATCATCAACAAATATTGACAACCCGACTTAGCACGAAGAAGTGGACCCACACAATCCACCAAAACGCATTCAAACGGTTCGCCCACGGCAGGTATAGGACAGAGAGGGGCAGGTGCCCACTACCTGGTTAGGCTTCCCGCCAACCTGGCAAATGTGGCAGGTCTTGCAATACTTGGCGACATCAGATTTTAACTCTGGCCAAAAGAAATGCTGGAGCACCCTATTATAGGTTTATTAATTCCGAGGTGTCCAGACCAAGGATGATCATGAGCCAAGCTTAAAACAGGCTGTCGAAATTTCAAAGGGACAACAATTTGATGCACCACATTCCACTCATCCGCCTGCGCAGCGCTCAGTGTACTACTCCATTTACGCATTAACACTGCATCTTTCCAATAAAACTGTTGATTACGCGGTGAGAAGGAAATCTTCTCAGCACTCACACGACATTTCTCTAAGGTCGGGTAATTTTTCTGCGCATCAATCAAAGCTTCACGTGATGTTAACATATCAGTAACAAGGTCAATGCAAACAGGGGGACGAGGAGTCATTTTAACCGCATCCACAGACTCGGGAACTGAATCACTTCCTAAAATGTCTAGGAAAATAGAGTCATTGAGACTATTATTTTCCTGCAAATCACGTTTTGCTTGGCCTCGGGTTGTAACAGCACTACTTGAAAACACCTCTGGCAAAGTTTCAGCGAGTAAATCAGACTGCACCTCAATACACGGAGCATTAGTCACCTGTACAACCGGCATGACTTTGCCACCAGCAATATCATTTCCCATGATGAAATCAACTCCCTTCACAGGTAAATATGGACGAACTGCGACCTCAAAACACTCAGATGCCAATTCAGAAGTCACCCATACGCGATGAAGAGGAACGGTTACAAACCCCATTTCAATTCCCTGCACAATTGTGCTAGTTTCACACGCAGAGTCCCCACAAAAATCTAAAGTGTTCGACAATATAAAGGACTGAGATCCCCCGGTGTCACGCAAAATTCGTCAATCAGGAGCAGAAGTAGAACAAGGCGAATGGAGAGCTTTTACCAAGACGGACCCTCGAGGCTGAACGGACAGAAATTCTTGTCGCTCTTGTTTTCGTTTTAGACTATGACATTCAGCCATCACAAGTCCCATTTTATGACAATAGCTACACTGTTTTCGGGATTTTAGACTAGAAGGAACCCATTTATTTTTACAATCAGGGGAACTCTCACTTTCCTTTTCTGACAGTCCACCAGCATCACTCGCAACCTCTTAAACTCTGCGGACCAAAATCGCGTTAAAAATGTTTATGCTTCATTTACATAGCCTTCCTTATATGGTATCAGCCCATATATGGGTTCATTTGAAAGCTTGGAGTGTCTTCTTTACAAAGAATACCATTCTTTTTGGTTTTAGGATTCATAAAGCAGTAAAATTAAGCTTAGAAATGTATTCGTCCCACACACGAATTTCCGCCTAACCATTGCAAATAATTTTTACGAAGAATGTGTATTTTATATATTTTTAACAAAAAAGTCGTCATATATTGAGTATGTCAAATTTAGGCGAAAATACCAAAAACGTCCCAGAGAATAAGTGGTTTTAACACTGTCTTGTGCATTAATGTATATTCATCTGCTAATACAGCCGCCTGTTGCACAGTGCTAACTTTTTGTTCATTCAGGTACAGCGCAGTACGTTCAGGAACACAGTTTTTAAATTCCTCAATCAACATAAGCTCCCTCAAATTATAGTCCGTAGCCTTACATGCTTTTATCCAGCGATCAAACAATAGGTCCTTCTCATGAGCAAACTCGACATAAGTTTGAGACGCCGATTTCTTCATGGTACGAAAACGCTGTCGATAATGCTCGGGAACCAACTCATACGCCCGCAGACTCGCAATTTTCACAGCATCATAATGAACACTCTTCCAGCAAAAGAGATGCACATACTTGTTGCGCCTTACCTGTTAGTTTACACTGTAACATTAATGCCCAAACTTCAGTTGGCCACTTTAACGCGCTCGCAATACGTTCAAAAGCTTGAAAATATGCTTCAACTTCTTTTTCACGGAAAGGAGGAACTATCGCAATATTTTTAGCCACATCAAAATGTGTGGACGACACAACTACCGACCCATTACCAGCTGACCGCACTACTTGCAAACACCTCTGGCAAAGTTTCAGCGAGTAAATCAGACTGCACCTCAATACACTGAGCATTCGTCACCTGCACAGCCGGCATAACTTTTCATCATGGGGAATGATATTGCTGGTGGTAATCAACTCCTTTCACAGGTAAAGACGGATGAACTGCAACCTCAAAACACCCAGATGCCAATTCAGAAGTCACCCATACGCGATGAAGAGGAACGGTAACAAACCCCATTTCAATTCCCGTGCACAATTGAGTCCCCACAAAAATCTAAAGTGTTTGACAATATAAAGGACTGAGATCCCCCGGTGTCACGCAAAATTTGTACTGGTTTTTTACCATTGACACCATTGTTCAATGACACAAATCCATCAAACACAAAAGGCTGAAAACAGGGATCAGGAGCAGAAGTAGAACAAGGCGAATGGAGAGCTTTTACCAAGACCAATTCTTGTCGCTCTTATTTTCGTTTTAGACTACGACATTCAGCCATCACATGTCCCATTATATGACAATAGCTACACTCTTTTCGGGATTTTAGACTAGAAGGAACCCATTTACTTTTACAATCAGGGGAACTCTCACTTTCCTTTTCTGACAGTCCACCAGTCGCACGCTTAACAAACACTGTCTTGTGCATTAATGTATATTCATCTGCTAATACAGCCGCCTGTTGCACAGTGCTAACTTTTTGTTCATTCAGGTACAGCGCAGTACGTTCAGGAACACAGTTTTTAAATTCCTCAATCAACATAAGCTCCCTCAAATTATAGTCCGTAGCCTTACATGCTTTTATCCAGCGATCAAACAATAGGTCCTTCTCATGAGCAAACTCGACATAAGTTTGAGACGCCGATTTCTTCATGGTACGAAAACGCTGTCGATAATGCTCGGGAACCAACTCATACGCCCGCAGACTCGCAATTTTCACAGCATCATAATGAACACTCTTCCAGCAAAAGAGATGCACATACTTGTTGCGCCTTACCTGTTAGTTTACACTGTAACATTAATGCCCAAACTTCAGTTGGCCACTTTAACGCACTCGCAATACGTTCAAAAGCTTGAAAATACGCTTCAACTTCTTTCTCATCGCAATATTTTTAGCCACATCAAAATGTGTGGACGGCACAACTACCGACTCATTACCAGCCGAAGCAGAATCACTGGAGACAATACTCAAATTTGATGGACCAGCAGCGGTCTCAGAACTACCATCCAAACTAGTAGATGTTTTGGGAATGGTTTGTTTAGGTAGATCTTGAGCAGCCTGCAACTCCAACTGCCGCAGTCGCACTTTTGTGTCCGCATCAATTCAGTACATTTCGACCTGATGTTTTAAATCATCCTGCCTAGCCTGAGTTCTGTCGTGAGCGTCCAGTTGTAAGCGAGCTAACTGAATCTTTACTTGCCAATCTGAACGAGATTCAGGCGACGCCTCAGAAAAAAGTGAAACCGGTTCAAATTTAGGCATTGATAAAGGTGGACCTACCTCCCCACCAGCCACAGTCACTGGAGTGGCCCGATCACCGACCGGTGCTCGTAAAGGAGAGCTTCCTGCAGCATCAATCGCTGATTCATCTGCTTCTGTAGGAACAGCCTCCATAGCAGGAAATACCCCTTTGTCAATCAAAGCAGACATTACACAAGCTTTTATTTCCGCTTTACGCGGTGTTCTAGAAATCGAAATTTCATAGTGCTGAGCAATCAAAAATAAATCATTCTTTCGACACACCTCTAACCCCTCAACACTAGGTTGATCTATGAATTGATTTAAATCAAACGTTGCCATATTAACAGAAACCAAAACAGTGAGCAAATACCTACCTACCCAAACATCTAACTTCATCTCAGCTAGTCTTCAGAGGGTACCGATTAAGAGATTACTCTCTCCCCCAGAATACCGTGATATATCGCATTACCGAATACCGGCACAAGTCTAGTTGCCATATTAACGGAGACCAAAACAGTGAGCAAATAAGGGAAAATCCACACGCACACTCCGGTACCTACCTACCTACCAAAAAATCTTACTTCATTCTCAGCTAATATTCAGAGGGTACAGATTAAGAGATTACTCTCTCCCCCGGAATACCTCCAAAAATAACAAACTAAAATAAAAAACAAACAGTAAACCGTAGTCAGAACTGGTGCTAGGCACAGCCCCGCTGGCTTACTCTAACTAACCGGAGAATGCGTCGGACGAATCAAATCCGCTCACACCGCAAAAAATGAATTACGAACTAACTCTCGGGAACCCACAACAATCATTATGTTATCGTAATCCCGGATGAGCCCCCATTTATGTTACGAACCCCACTTTTACAAGACTCGATCAGGAAGGGGTTAAGCAACATAAAAAGGATGCGCAAGACAGGAGATCAATTTAACCATTTATTAATGCCAAAACAGCTTACGAGTCACATTAATTAACCAACAGCAGATATATTAAAGAGTTAAATCAACTAAACTAAAGCAAAATAAATCAATATGTCAATAAAATAAATCAAACAAAACACAGATCAACGGAACCATTAAATAAAGCACAAAAATAAACACAGAAAGAGAGAGAGAGAGAAAAAGAGCACCGCTTATCAGCGGCTGGCTGGGCAACAAGACACGCACAAAGCTCACTGGATGCTCTCCATCGTCGGTGGCTGGACGGCAGCAGCTTCTCAACAAGTGCGAGTCATGCTCAAAGAGTGTGGTAGTGACTGTGGCGGACACGCGCTGGAACAGGGAGAGCACATCAACACAAGCTCAACTTCCGCTTTATATTCAGTCCAGAGCGTCCTTACTCAATAAGCTACAGGTGTGTGGGGGCGGAGCTCAACCTCGGGAGAAAGAGATGAACCAAATCAGTATATACACAATACCCACAAATAAACAAAACGTTGACCGTGACACCCTAAATATAACGAGTTGCAATAATCCAATCTGGATGAAATAAAAGCATGAATCACAGTTTCCATGTCCTCAAAAGACAGAATTCTCTTCGATTTGGCAATAAATCACAATTGATAGAAGCTACTTTTAACAACAGCATTAACTTGTCTATCAAACTTCAACTCTGAGTCAAAGATTACACCAAAATTTCTTACTTGAGTGTTGATATTAGAGGCTAAGGGGCCTAGATGTACAGAAAGCTGTTCAGCTAACTGGGGGCCAAAAATCACCACTTCCGATTTAGACTCATTTAGCTGCAGAAAACTAGAAGTCATCCATGCCCTTATTTCATCCAAACAAAGTTGAAATATTGGAGTCATTGTTACATCTTAGGGGCAAATACAGCTGGATGTTATCAGCATAACAATGATAAGCGACATTACATTTTTGACAGATTAGACTTAAAGGAAACATTTATAAAGGCCGGGACACACCAAGCCGACTTCAAAGAACTAGCGGCGATGAAAGCCGACGATGTTGTCGCCTCACGTCGGCAGCATCGGACCAAAAAGCTGCACTCGGACACACCGCACAGACTACAGCCGACGGCAAACTAACACATGCGTTCTGCGCATGCGTGAGAGGAATTAACTGTCTATATCAGCAGCTATCAATAGTATATTCGTCATTCAACAGGAGAAACCAAAACAAAGATATACGAGATAAACGCAGATATACATGTTGAATCGGGCAAACTGCTGCAGACGTGAGCACGACGTGAGCCCAACGAGAGCCGACGAGTGGAACACACCAAACAAACTAGCCCGACCGTCGCGCGCCGTTGGCCAACGGCCGACCGTCGGCTTGGTGTGTCCGGGCCTTAAAGAGAACAACACAGGACCAAGACATGAGCCCTGAAGAACCTCCAAGGAAATAAACTGTGAAGATGAAATAGAGCTTCCTAACTCCACCGCAAAGGATCTTCCATGTAGATAGGAGGAGAACCACTTTAAATCAAGTCCCTTAATCCCCCCCCCCCACTCCTGCAACGGTCAAGAAGAATCCCATGATCCACAGTGTCAAACGCTGCGCTAAAATCCAAAAGCACCAAAACAGCACAATTTCCAGCTGTTTCAGTGCTGTGTTGAGCAAACGGTCAAGAAGAATCCTATGATCCACAGTGTCAAACGCTGCGCTAAAATCCAAAAGCACCAAAACAGCACAATTTCCAGCTGTTTCAGTGCTGTGTTGAGACCTGAAACCAGACTGAAATGTATCAAAAAATTTGTTTTCATTTAAAAATTTAGAAAGTTGATTAAGAACCACCTTCTCTAATAACTTAGCCAAGAAAGGCAGTTTTAAAAACGGCCTGTAGTTGTTTAACACTGAAGGGTCCATAGTGGGCTTTTTCAAAAGAGGCTGCACCAAGGCATGTTTAAAATATGATGGAACTACACCCTTTAAAAGACTCTGGTTCATAATGGACAGGATCATAGAACCCACCACATCCCAAATCTGAGTTAATAATCGAGGTGGGATAACATCAAGTGAACAATAAGATGGCTTAAGATGTTGAATAACTATTAACAACTCAGACAGAGAAACGGGCTCAAACATAGAAAACTGAGCAGAAGTGCAAGAGTCAGGCCGAGCTAGGAAACAGACAGGATTTGAAGCAGAGATTGAGATATTAGCTCTAGTGGTACTGATCTTATCCACAACAAAATTGTGAGAAACTTTCACAGGCTTTCTCAGAATTATCAAAAACAGCTGAACCTCCAGTATTCAGGACTGTATTTATTGTACGAAATAGCACTCTCGGACAATGATGATTCTGTGAGATTAGAACTGACTGTTGGTAGGTATGCATGCAGTCTCTGAGTATCTCATAGGAGACTTGGAGCTTATCTCTTTTCCATCTCCTCTCTGCCTGTCTCCATTTTTGCCTAATTAATCGTCTCTGCATTAAGCCAGGGTTGAGAAACCGTTTTAGATTTCACCTTTTTAAAAGGGGCTATGGAATTCAGAATTTCACAACACTCGGAGTTAAAACTATCGACCAACATATCTAAATCTGGGCATGATGGGGACAATTCTGTGACACACAAATGCGTATGGGACTTAAGTGTCTCTGAAAACTCAGAGGCTGTCAAAGCGTTAATGGGCCTTACACAACAACCTGCTGACTCACTGCCTCGAGTGATCATAGAGAAAACCATATTAAAAGTAATAAAATAATGATCTGAGAGCCCGATGTTTTTTACAGCCAGCTCACACACCTAAATACCCCAAGACAAAACCAAGTCCAGTGAAAGGCCTTGTACATGGTACGTAAGGTTAAAAGTGTCCAACAGGGTTAAAAAATCTTGAATAGGGGCCTATCCAGACAACAGAGATAAATATTAAAATCACCAAGGATGACAAGGCTATCACAACAAGTTATCATAGAAGATAAAAATTCAGAGAATTCCCAAATAAAATCTTTGTTATATTTGGGAGGTCTGTATAAAAGTGCAAAAATCACAGGCCTAGTCAGATCCACTTTAAAAACTTGAACTTCAAAACTCCCAAACATTACCTCAGATACAGGCTTACATTTAAAACAGCTCCTAAAAATAGTAGCAACACCCCCACCCCGACCCCCAGTCCTTGGAAAGTTCAAGGAAGAAAAGTCACAAGAGAAACCCGATCACCTTCATTAAGCCACGTCTCAGTCATAAAAAGAAAGTCCAGGCCATGTGAAGAGATCATATCATTAATTAAAAATGTTTTATTAGTAATTAGTAATGTTTTATTAGTAATTAGATATTTATCAAGGCCATCTTCACAGACAAATCGACAGAAGCCTTATTTCGATAATTTGGAGGCACATATTCCAAAGAACGAAGGTTATTTCAATTTCAATTTCAAGCTTCTATTGTTATTGCATCGGAATGCAATGAAATTTCAGATACTACACACATAGGTGCTACAATACGACACAGAGGTGCTACAATATGATAACCACATACACATAGACCACAATAACATAAGCAAAATCTATGTAAAAAACGTGAATGATGCAGGTAATAAAGTGCAGTTCTAAGTACAGAAATTATGGCAAAGTCCACAAGAATTAACATAAATAAATAGTGCAAAGCATCCCTGGGCTGCGGTAAAAAAATAACCATAATTCTTAGCGAATAATAATGGAAATTGCATGTAAATGGGAGTGAAGAGCTTTGCTATGGACATGTAAACATCATAATGCGATTAAGTCCTTACTCTGATTATTGGAAATAATCGCATTATTCGTGTGCATGTAGCCTAAACGTAGCCAGTGTCTTTAACAATTTACTCATGCATTATTTCTTTACCAAACCTCTTTCAAAGTATTACTAGCATCATGGGGAGCAAACAGAGTCCAAGCATGATAGGAAACAGTTGAACTATCACCACTATTTATTCCATAATATGTTAATAGGCCTGCTCCCTTTAACTGTTGTGTTAACAGTCAATATCCATTAACATAAACTGTATTTTATCTGGGTGAAGTGAATGCATTGCAGTTTACATCAATTTAAGGTCACCAAACATAGGTATGAATGGCTTTGGATAGATCTTTGTGGCCTTTGTTTCAGCCACTGCTGCTGCATCCAGATAACGTAAGGAACTTTTTTATGGCCCTGCCATAAACTGGTCCCTGGAATGCTACTGTGCCATTGTTAAATAATTATTCATTCACACCAGTCTGTTATTATGGTACAGTAGGAATAGGATGGTCTATTTATTATTATAATATGCATTCTTTATATTATGAGAGGATGGTCAGTTATCTTACAACAGAACTTAATAATTGTTCATTCCTTTTTCAATTCTTAACCCTTTGACACATAGGGTTTGAAAATTCAAATCTTTATTAGCATTGTTCACACTGCTGGTGACCCAGAGAGAACAGTTGTAGGCCTAATTTCTATGTATAGAACCACATAGTATATTTAATTTTTGTTACAAAAGTTCAAAAAGTACTACGGTAAAAAATTGTATTTAAACACTGATGTTTAAAATCATGGAAATTACTTATTTGAAATTTTTTTTTGACATTTCTAACAAAGACTGTATTATCCCTTTAAACCCGGCGGGACACCACCCGCACGAAAAAATTCTAAATCAAATTACTAAGCAACCCCTGAATGGAATAACACAAAATAGGTATCATTTTAGAATATCAAATTTTTAATGAATGTAATTATTTCAATCAACTCTTAACGAGCGCTAAGCTGTCCCTCTAAACCGAAGTGTACCGCGGGCAGGAGGCCCCCCCTCCGCGACAATATTACTAATAATATTTTTCAAACCACTGCCTTGATCAACAAAAAATGGATATCATTTGAAAGCTCAGAGTCTGAGCTTTACAATGCATGTAGCCACTTTGATTAAATCAATTAATTATTTATTTATTAAGAGTTATTTGCTGATAAATGACAAAAAAATAATAATTTACAAAATATATTTTTTTGTGCCATGTACTCTAAAATGTCAAAAATATCATACAGCTCGGATAGGCATGTGTCATATGTCATTTGAAAGGTCTCATCCAGTAGAATAAAACAGGCATAATAGTTTGGGGCTTTGAATAAACTGGAGCGAGTTTTTGTACAAGAATCACCCCCAGACCCATATGAAAATAATATATTGATGTCACTGTTTTACTTGTAACTTCATAAAACATGATCAGATCCTGGAAAATTAGGCATCATTATTTAGAGCAGATTCTCCTGATTAAAAAGAGATATATCTCTATATCTATATCTATCACTATATCTGCCATTTATATCTAAAGATTGTCCTCATGAATTTATATCACACATAAAACTACACAGTCAGCATGTAGTTTAGCCAAAAAATCTAAGGTAGCTGTCATGTGGCGATTCCGCTTGTAACTTCATGAAACATGCATATATCATAGAAAACAAGACGTCATTATTTGCAGAAAATTCTCCCTATTAAAAAGAGCCCAAACTCACCATAATCCATCTCTCAGATCTAACGATATCTCTCATAAAGCTATATCAAGAATTAGGTCATGTAGCTTAGCAAAAAAATCAGAGGTTGCAGTCCTGTGGCATTTAGCTCGTAACTTCAGCAAACATGCATATATCTTGAAAACCGCACAGAATTATATTCTAAAAATTCTCCTGATTAAAAAGAACCCAAATGTACCATAATCCATCGATCAGATCGAAAGATTAATTTCATAGAGCTGTAACACATGAAACCAGACAGGCACACTGAGGCGCTGCAAAGAAAAACAGCTCTATGCTTCACTTTGATTTTTCATTCATAGCTTCAGGAAACATGCATAGATCATGAAAAACCGCACGTCATTATTTTCAGAATATTCTCCTGATTAAAATGAACCCAGAGTTACCATAATCCATGGATGAGATTCAAATATATTGCTCATATTGCTATAACACATAAAACCCCATGGGCAGCTTCAGGCGCAGCAGGACAAATAACTGTACTTTCACTTTGCTCTTTTATTCGTAACTTCATTAAACATGCATAGATCATGGAAAATTGCACGTCATTATTTTCAGAAAATTCTCCCGATTAAAAGGAGGCCAAACTCATCATAATCCATTCATTGGATCTAAATATATTACTTACGATGTTATCACACACATGAAACCATTAAATTGAGAAAAACATATAGGTTACGTTTTCATTCATAACTTCACGAAACATGCATAGATCATGGAAAATTGGAAAATGATCTCGATTAAAATGAGCCCAATCATTACATAATCTGTTATTTAGATCTAAAGATATTCGTCATCGAATTATAACACATAAAACTCCAAATGCGCACATGTTGCAATATTCTCATGTTTTTTTACGCTTGTCATTTCATGAAACATGTTCCGATCGTGGAACATGGCATATCATTATTTACAGGAGATTCTCACGATTGAAATGAGATAGAATCAAAACAATCCATTGCGTCTTTCGTGTATAAATAATGCCTAAACCAGGGGTAGGCAACGTCGGTCCTGGAGTGCCGATGTCCTGCAGAGTTTAGCTCCAACCCTGAAAAAAATCCTCACTTGTCTGTAGCTTTAGTAATCCTGAAGACCTTGATTAGCTTGTTCAGGTGTGTTTGATTAGGGTTAGTGCTAAACTCTAAGCAGGACAGCGGCACTCCAGGACCGACGTTGCCTATCCCTAGGGTGACCATACGTGCCATTTTCCCAGGACGCATCCTGGCCAGGATTTCTATATTGCCTAAAATATCTAGGTTTTGGCTTTGTTTGCGTGTGCAGACCGATCGGTGTATGACATCAAAGTACCATACAGACGGTTATGCTCCCTGGCCTAAACCCATGAATTGAAGAAATCAGTTGGAGAGCTCTATTGAACACTTGCCAAGCAGGATGTAAAACCTATAATGTTTCTGTCTGTTTTATCTTTTATATAACCTTTTTTTAACAGTTAGGTATCATTTTAAAGCTAAGCAATTCAGCTTTCGAATGCATCCAACCATTTTGATCAACTCCTAACCAGTGCTGCCTATTTCCTCTAAACCAGGGATCCTCAAATCTGAGTTTAACTCTAACCCTAATCAAACACACCTGAGCAAGCTAATAAATGTCTTCAGGATCATTAGAAAATCACAGGTAGGTGAGTTTGATCAGGGTTGGAGCTAAACTCTGCAGCGCATTGGCCCTCCAGGGTAAGATTTGAGGAACCCTGCTCTAAACCGTAGTGTACTGCCGGCGGGCGCCCCCTAGCGAAGAAAAAAATAATACGCATATTTTTCTAAATATCTGCCTTAATCAACCCAAAATAGGTGTCATTTGAAAGCTTGGAGTCTGCCTACAATGCATGTGGCCACTTTGATTAACACTAGTTATTTGCGGATAAATAGAAAAATATGTTTTCATAATTTATGAAAAAAAAATTTGTGCCATGTACTCTAATATGTCAGAAACATCATACAGCTCAGATAGTCATGTGTCATATATTATTGGAAAGGTCTCATCGAGTAGAATAAAACAAGTATAATGTTTTGGGGCTTTGACTAAACTTGAGTGAGGCATTACTTCAAATTCAAAACAACAATTTAAAAACTGTAAAGGGCTAAGAGAAGGGCTACCTTGGTTCCAAATGCTGTAACTTTTGATTACTTCATGATATCACCACACAATTTAATTCACATACAGCACACATGTTGCGGAACATCACCAAAAAATATTTTTTTCATGAGATATTGAACGTCAAATAAGAATGATATGAAAAATTTCCCTTGACCACACTAATTTTTCTTACATTTTATCACCTATTTCTCAGCATGAGAATATTCAAATGCAAAGATTGTTTCCCCCATAAAAATATAGAAACATTTCTATCAAAAAAAAATTTGTGCCATGTACTCTAATATGTCAGAAACATCATACAGCTCAGATAGTCATGTGTCATATATTATTGGAAAGGTCTCATCGAGTAGAATAAAACAAGTATAATGTTTTGGGGCTTTGACTAAACTTGAGTGAGGCATTACTTCAAATTCAAAACAACAATTTA
>NW_015659385.1:16588-25655 GCF_001515625.1 Sinocyclocheilus rhinocerous
ATATGAAAAATTTCCCTTGACCACACTAATTTTTCTTACATTTGATCACCTATTTCTTAGCATGAGAATATTCAAATGCAAAGATTTGTTTCCCCCATAAAAATATAGAAACATTTCTATCAGACGATACCTACCTTTTGACTCTCCTTGCTACGGTCTTGGAGTTATGAATCGTTATTTTTGTGTATGGCACTCAGAAAACAACAGTTTTAAAAATTCCTTCAGGGAGTCAAGAGCTAAACAAAAAGGCCTGTTTTGTTACAAAATACTGTAACGTTTGGATACTTTATGCTATCACCACAAAAATTTAAACGGATACAGCTAACATGCTGGGGAACGGTCGCCGTGATTTTGCCAAGTAAGACATGTTCCTGGATCAACATCTTTTGTTGATCCTGGATCAACATTACTGTCCAAAAATACAGACTTAACCCAATCCCCACCCCTAAACCTAACCTTACCTAACAGAGGGAAATGATAGCTGATTAACAAGGGTGTAGAAGCACCTAATCCCGATTGTAAGCCTAAAACTGACATTTCCTGAAAAGTTATCTCTCAGTTCTGATTGATTGATTGGAATGATGTTCCAGGATCAACAAGGATGTTGATCCAGGAACATGTACTTGGTCAAATCACGATCACCCTGGGGAACATAATCAAAACTTCCTCCTACCTTATTTCTGTCCTGAGATATTGAATTTCAAATAAGACAGATATGAAAGATTTCTCTTGAGCACTCAAATTTTTCTTACATTTTTATCAGCTATTTCTCAGCAGGAGAATGTCCAAATTAAATAATTGTTTTTCCACTGAAAGTACAGAAAGTTTTCTATCAAACAATACCAACCTTTTGACTCTCCTTGCTACAGTCTTCGAGTTATGAGTCATTCATTTTGTGTATGTCACTCAGAGAAAACATCAACTTCAGTGAGGCAAAAATGCCCTCAGGGCTTAAAGGGCTAAATGAGCGGCACACAATCTGACACGCTAGAGCATTTAAAAGCAGCATTCAAGTAAGATATGTCTTCTTATTAGAGCTACAGAAATTATTCATTCAAGAGCAGTGAGTGATTTTCAGTTTTTATTTTATTGTTTGGCTCATATTAAAAGTGCAGCAGCTCATTTGCATTTAAAGAGACATGCACTAAAACAGCGTGTTTCTGCTTCAACTCAAAATAGGCATTTTCAAAATGATATAATTAATTATCTGTGGGGTATTTTGAGCTGAAACTTCACAGACACATTCTGGGGACACCTGAGACTTATATTACATATTGTAAAAAGGGATATAATATGTACCCTTTAATAAATCCAAGGAGAAACACATGGAGAAAAGCAACAGCAACTAACATAATACCATACCATACAATACCACAGAGAACTGAGGGAAACTGAGGGCTTAAATACAACGGGAATGTAATCAGGGAGAAATGGAACAGATGTGGAGCTAATTAATCAAAAGTCATAGAAACTAACAAGGGAAAACAGGCAGGTATACTGAAACAGGGAAAGATTGAACCAAAACTAAACAGAACCAACATGTAACAACTGGTAACATTTCTGATTTGTTATTCACTTCAACTTTGGTATTCGCCTCTGAACTCCTTTACGGATTACCATTTTGGATGATCTTGGTTTTTATTCTTCTAACATCATAACATCTACAATGCTGTAATGAACCAAGGACATTTGTGGTAACTCAGGACTTTAACCCTCTGGGGTCTAAGGGTTTTTTGGGGCCCTGGAGAGTTTTGACATGCCCTGACATTTGTTTTGTTTTTTCAGTATCTTAAAAACATATTAGTGTCTGAAGTTTGATTACACTGTATTCAGCTCAAAATGTGCTACAATAATATGTGAGCAGCATGAATGTACATGTTTGTGTTTTTGAGAAAACAACGTTTATGCGTGGTTAGTGAAAAACATAACGCACAATCATAACGCACTGGATAGCTGGCCAATCACAGCACACCTTGCTTTTCAGACCGATGAGCTTTGTAAAAATCGATGCGTTTCAGAAAGGCGGGGCATAGAGGAGAAACAATAATGTACAGTATGTGGAAAATAATGTGTTTTTTTAACCTTAAACCCCATAAACACATTTCATTACACCAAATACACAAAATAATGTTCTTTTTAGCAACATCAATGACCCCTTTAATATTGGCCTTTAGATGTCTTCAGGCCAGGACTCTTACCAAACATGTGAAGTTTGGTGCAGATTGGACATTGCATGCTTAAGTTACTGTAGAACAAGTCATTTCCTGTTGCCAGCAGGAGGCGCTATGATTATTAATAAATATTGGCCTTTAGATGTGTTCAGGCCAGGACTCTTATAAAACGTGTGAAGTTTGAGGCAGATTGGGCATTGTATGCATGAGTTATAACAACGTTCTGTTTCATGGCATTAATTGCATGCTTTAGCACTTAATAAGTGTTGCTATCATGTTTGAGTATATTTCTAGCATGTTTAGCACACAATGGTATATTTTACGGTGTTGCTAATAGTGCATCAAAGTGTTAAACATGTCACTTCCTGGCACCAGTAGGTGGCACTATAACTATAACCGAATATGAGCATGTAGATGTCTTCAGGCCAGGACTCTCATCAAACATGTTAAGTTTCGGGCAGATTGGACACTGCATGCCTGAGTTACATCAACTTCCTGTTTCACTGCATTAATAGCATGCTTTAACACTTAGCTAAGTGTTGCTAGCATGTTTTAGCTTGTTTCTAGCATGTTGGCAGTGCCTGAGTTACAGTAACTTCTTGTTTAACTGCATTAATAGCATGCTTTAACACTTAGCTAAGTGTTGCTAGCATGTTTTAGCTTGTTTCTAGCATGTTGGCAGCCTATTTAAGACTTGCTGACACTTTTTAATATGTTGCTAGGAGTCCATAACAGTGTTAAACATGCCACTTCCTGTTGGCAGCAGGTGGCGCTATGAGTATAACTGAAAACGGGCATGTAAATGTCTGCAGGTCAGGGCTGCGTTCAGCCCCGACAAAAACGGTGCAAAACGTTTTTTAAACGGAAACAGTGGTGCGTTGAACACCCTGTTCTGATGACGCAAGAGTTGCAACTATGGCATCTGAACTCCTATCAAACGTGTGAAGTTTGGGGCAGATCGAACATTGTTTGCCTGAGTTACAGCAACTTTCTGTTTCATGGCGAAACATCGAACTTTGTCAAGGCCGCCAGGGACACACCTTTCGACGAAAACTCAAGATCTTTGCAATTTAGCATCACAAAGGCCTTATGATAACACTCAGCAAATTTGAAGATGATCTGATTAAAACTGTAGGAGGAGTTTGTTAAAGTACGAGGCCTGAAAATGGCGTTGAACACCCTGTTCTGATGACGCAAGAGTTGCAACTATGGCAGCTGAGAAGGCCATTCTTTGTGTTTTTTTTGAAGAATTTTCGGAGCCTGATGAAATTGATATAAATACGTGTTTAATACTGCAAAATACCCTTGATATTACAGTCACTGCCCTTGCCGTCCCAGAATAAAGGAGAACATCCCAATCGAGTGAAGAGATTTGTGGAAACTGTGGTTCCTAATTATTGTGATCCAACATTTGCCTCGCATTTTTAAAGTACGAGGCCTGAAAATGGCAAAAACTACACAAAAATCATACAGGAAATTAAAAATAATGGACTTCCTGTTGGTTTCGGATTTTGTACCAAGAGACTTTTTTGTAGGTATTGGTGTGTTACATGTGCTGAGTTTTGTACATGTACGTGAAACGTAGCTCGAGGCGCACTCCGTTGAAATTTTATAGGTGGCACTATCGAGCCATTTTGCCACACCTAATTCTGAAACCCATATCAGACGTAAATTTTTGCCACCTCTGACACGTGTGCAAAGTTTTGTGAATTTTTGAGCATGCTTAGGCCCTCAAAAATGCGATTCATTTTGGAGAAGAAGAAGAAGAAGAAACAGAGCAATTCCAATAGGTTCCTCACACCATCGGTGCTCGGGCCCTAATTATCTTCAGCAGTATGACCGTTGTTTGATTGCTATAGAGAAACACATGCCAGACATGGCAAAGTTAATGACCACTCAGTCATCACGAAGTGGAGAGAAAAAAAGAGTAGTCTACAGAAGAAATCATTAGAAGACCAACTGCTTGCAGATGGGTAAAGCTGTGGTGGATTGCATGAAAAGAAGAAACAACCATCTCAGATCTTTGTTTTGTCTTACACCTGGAGTTACTTCTACACCAACTACCACAGCAACACCAGATGTACAGTTAACTCCCATGCTACACCAACTGCCTTATAAAATGGCTGTTAAAGTAGATGCACAGTACAGAAAGAGCACAGTAGACAAAGACCAAATAGCTTATCTGGAGAAATGTGCAGAGTAAAAGAATACTTCGAGACTTCGGTGGCAGCTCGAGATGCCCCTGTTCTGTGTGACGAGATTGCTGTCCTACTGGCGAAGGATGCAATCGAGCCTGTCCCTCCAGCCGAGATGAAGTCAGGGTTTTACAGCCCTTACTTCATCATACCCAAGAAAGGCGGTGGCCTTCAGCCAATTCTGGATCTGCGAGTCTTTAATCGGGCCCTTCACAAGCTCCCATTAAAGATGTTGACGCAGAAGCGTATCGTCAGATGCATCCGGCCCCAGGATTTGTTTGCAGTGGTCGACCTGAAGGACGCTTACTTTCATGTCTCGATTCTTCCTCGACACAGGCCGTTCCTACGGTTTGTGTTCGAGGGTCGGGCATGGCAGTACAGGGTCCTCCCCTTCAGGCTGTCCCTGTCCCCCCATGTCTTTACGAAGGTCGCAGAGGGTGCCCTTGCACTGTTATGGGAAGGGGGCATCAGGATCCTCAACTACCTCAACGACTGGCTCAACATGGCCTGGTAACAAGAGCAGTTGTGCGATCACAGGGACCTGGTGCTCCGGCACCTCAGCCAGTTGGGGCTTCGGACCAACTGGGAAAAGAGCAAACTCTCCCCCATGCAGAAAATCTCTTTTCTCAGTATGGAGTTAGACTCGTGATTATGATGGCACGTCTCATCAACGAGCATGCCCAGTCAGTGCTGAACTGCCTGAGTTCCTTCAGAGGCAGGAATGTGGTATCTCTGAAACATTTTCAGAGGCTCCTGGGGCATATGGCATCCACAGCCGCAGTTACACCATTCGGATTGCTTCATATGAGACCACTTCAGCACTGGTTACACAGAGTCCCGAGATGGGCATGGCATTGTGGCACACTTCGCGTGACCATCACACCGGACTGCCGCCTCTGGACAGGGCCTGCGGCTGTCTCGTACATCCGGCAGGGAGGTCTACGATCACGTCTCATGTCCTCCTCTGGAGTCAGACGTGGCTCAAGTTGCTGCGCGCCGTCTACATCTCAATCGTGCAGCCGACGCGCTCTCACGACAGCTCACGTTCCCCCGGAGAATGGCGACTCCATCCCGAGACGATCTGGCTGATCTGGAGTCGATTCGGGGAAGCCCAGGTAGACCTGTTTAGTTCCCACGAGTCCTCCCACTGCCAGCTTGGGCCTTGGGCGCTACGCAAACATGCTTTCCCCCAGTGAGCCTTCTCGCACAAACACTGTGCAAGGTCAGGGGGGACTAAGAACAGGTCTTGCTGGTTGCGCCTTACTGGCCCACCCGGACCTGGTTTTCGGAACTCATGCTCCTCGTGACAGCCCCTCCCTGGCGCATCCCTCTGAGGAAGGACCTTCTTTCTCAGGGGCTCGGCACGATATGGCACCCACGTCCAGATCTCTGGGACCTCCACGTGTGGCTCCTGGACGAAACGTGGCAGACTTAAGTGAACTGCCACCGGTGGTGGTAGACACCATCACTCAGGCTAGAGCTCCCTCTACGAGGCAAGCCTATGCACTGAAGTGTAGTCTGTTTGTGAACTGGTGTTCTTCTCGCCGAGAAGACCCCCGAAGATGCATGATTGGAGTAGTGCTTTCTTTCCTGCAAGAAAGGTTGGAGCGTAGGCTGTCACCCTGCACCCTCCTCCGGCCAGTCCCTGGGAAAGCACGATCTCATCGTCAGGTTCCTGAAGGGTGCCAGAAGGTTAACCCTCTGGGGTCTGAGGGTGCTCTGACATTTGTGCTTTTTTCAGTTGCTTATAAACATTTTAATGGCTAATGTTTAATAACACTGTAATCAGCACAAACTGGGCTACAATAATATGTGAGCAGCATGTATGTATGTGATTGTGTTTTTGAGAAAACGTTTATGCGTGCTTACTGAAAAACTAAAATTTTAAAGTAAAAACTTGAGACAAATAAAACTACAACACAAGAGTCAAGACGCCATGGGTGCAACATCCAAAATATCCAAAACAGCGGCAGGAAACTTCAACATTTTGAAGAGACTCATGGGAGTGTGTGCATCACATGGTCTCAGCTGTGGTCCAGGTTCCTGTGCGGGCAGGAATCTCAGAGCCTGTGGAACATGTCAACATCAGTCTCTGTTTTCCATGACCGAGTAGGCTGCTTTGCTTTGGCTCTCTTTGCAACAGGTTCTTTTACACCTAGTTATTCTCACATCTGAAATAAAATAAGCATGCAGTTTACACAAACTATATTAACATTATTGTGATGTTCACTGATACTAGTACCAATTTATCGAAACAAAGAACACAATTAACACATAGCAAACATTTTACCATACAAAAATGGTAAATAAATAAAATGAAAGTAACATCTGTAAAATAGTGAATGCACACTTACTCTAAGATTCTGAATGGAGTTGAAAACTGAACGAGCGTCGAAAACTGAACGACCCCTTTCTGTGCGAGATGCAGGTGAAGGAAAGAGTGGTGTATTCAGTCCTAAAAGAATTTTATAAACAGTCGTTAGCATTTTTTTCCCCACAGTACCTTAGTATAGTATACATACTTCATGAGAAAACACAATGGCAATAACAAAGAAACATCTCGGTTACGTATGGTAACCCTCATTCCCTGAAGGAGAGAACGGAGACATCACGTCCCAGCGAAAACCTGGTATGCATTGCACCTGCTGCCTTATTATACTCACGCTGTGATCAGCGGCAGCTGGATGCAATAATTGCATGCCAATGTGCATTGGCTCCTTTGCACTTACTCAGTATAATTTTCCAGCGAACTCAAAACTGAACGACAATCATGTGCCTTTCTTGTGCAAGATGCCGGTGATGCAGCCACAGTTCAAAACAAAAATTTAAACGTGTTCCTTCAGAAATCATTCTAATATTCTGATTTGCTGCTCAAAAAAATTTATTATTATTATTACTATTATTATTATTGTTGTTGTTGAAAGCAGCTGAGTATAATTTTTTCAGGTTTCTTTGATGAATAGAAAGTTCAGAAGAACAGTATTGATCTGAAATAGAAATATTTTGTAACATTATAAATGTCTTTATCTTCATCTTTTGACCAATTTAAAGCATCCTTGCCAATGTTGTTGATGTAATGATTACCGGTTTGACGATAAATCATGATAAAATTCCCCACGGTTAGTATTGCCGTTTCATCTTTTAATTATCTTTAAAACCGTATTAGATTACCGCGATTTGAACAACTCGCGATAAATAAATATTGTCCAGCATAAAGCACAGTTTTAAGTAACAGTCTCACGTGCGCACAGCAGCAGAGTAGTTTCGTTTTGAGTGAAAACAGGGCGGAAAAGCTGGGAGGTTTTAAAAGGGTGCTAAGGGAATTATTCAAATGAATATATGAATTAATTAATTATATGAATATACCTCTGAAGGTTCTGACTGTCTTCAGAAACGATTCGATGGCATTTTGTTTTCATCTTCACTCCATGTAATCAGGGCCGCGTTATCCTAATGGGCAACAGGGGCTGCAGCCCAGGGTCCCGAATACTAGGGGGCCCCCGAGACAATTCTCTTTTGTGTCTTAAATAGGGTTACCAACCTGCCAAACTGTATTTAAGGCATCAGAGAAGCGTTCTGTATGAAAGCTATAGCGAACGCAGTTTGTCCCGTATTTGCAGGCATACGCCGAATGACCTCCTAGACCAGGGGTCTCCAACCTTTTTTACACCACGAACCGGTTACGTTTGGAAAATATTCTCGCGGTATTCTGGATGGGGGGTATATATATAGCCTAATATATATATATATATATATAGCCTAATATATATTGGGCTATTATATAGTATTATAATAGCATTATATATTCGTTCAACGTATTATATTGTGGGTTTTTTTGAGTCACAGATCGGACAATTTTTTTCCGGATAAGCAAGAAAAAAATATTTAAAGCACAGAGAATGACAATGCCGTGAAGGGTTTTTGACATAGGCTAATTTTATGAGTATGTATATATGCAACACGGTATTTCCGCGCAGCCTGAAACACGTCTCTTGTGCGCGCTTTGATTGTGTGCGAGAACAGCGCCTGAGTAACGAATTGAGCTCTCTTTCATTTCTTCTTGTTGTGGTTTAAAATTGCTTGTACGTGTGAATTGGCAAATTAATCTGCGAATCACCTGCGTGCCAAACGGTAGGGTCTCATACGTATTACAGATCAACTGCGATCCGTTTAACTCCTTATATGTGACAGATCAGAGCAATCTTTCATTTAGCCTACTTATTTAACACGAAATTTTCAAATTGCTACTCCATATCAATCGCATACAAAGAAAGTACAGAATAATTAGAACAATCATTAACATAAATAACAGAGTGTCATATCTATTTAAGTGTCATATACATTTACACATTTTTCCCAGAACGTTCTTGCGACCCGGCAGCAATTCTTCCACGGCCCGGTAGTGGGTTGCGACCCGGTGGTTGGGGACCTCTGTCCTAGACCATACAAATAACAAATTAATTATTCTTTTTACAAATCATTGCTTGAATTGCGAATGTAGCCACTCCAGGAAGGCTTTAAAGGGGTCGTATGATTTCCTTTCTCTTTGGAGTGTTACAAGCTCTTGGTGCATAAAGAAGATCTGTAAAGTTGCAAAGACTAAAGTCTCAAATCCAAAGAGATATTCTTTATAAAAGTTAAGACTTGTCCACGCCCTCCTAAAAAGCCTCGTTTAAACACGCCCCCACATGTCTACGTCAC
>NW_015659385.1:26299-48898 GCF_001515625.1 Sinocyclocheilus rhinocerous
AAAGTATTAATTTCTATAATTTCTTAACCCCCCCACTAAAATAAATAAATAAATAAGCATGTTGATAAGCATGTTGATAGAAACTATATTATTACATTAGCAATCACTAATATTTCCCACGTGATTTTATATCATAGATGCACATACAGTACAAAAAGGACATTCTATATCTGAGAAACTAAATTATTATTGGTAAGCACGTTTGAACATATTTGCAGACAGGGTATTTCACAGTAATGATTGGTCTAAACATTCTTAGACATTACTTTTATGTCGTGTAAACAATTACTTTTATATATTGTTTATAGTATTGAACAAAAAACCATCCTCACGCCTTACATTTAGATGTAATGAAAGGTTGCCTATCATATTTCAAAATGTTGCACTTGATTTCACACATTTTAGTCTGGAATTATAGTTTGGGAAAAGTCCAACTAGTAAATGTGTTCAAGTTTATGTCACAACAACACATTATCTAATGCAAATAAGAAACATTACTTACTCGACATGAAAGATTTCCTCTGCTGGCTCCAGCCGCGCTCGCGTTCTGTTTGTGAGGTAAACATAAAGCTTTTTCCTCTCAGCGCGTCTTCTGAGGTAAATACAAGGCTTTTTGCTCTCAGCCCGTCTTCTGAGGTAAAAACAAGGCTTATTCCTCTCAGCGTCTTCTTGCAAAAACTAAAAGTATCAGAGATGAACATGTTGCTGCTTTGTTTACGATGATGTGGGCGTTTACATGTCGCGCGTCTCACGTGGAGATTTGTAATATCAATAGCGCGAGCAACGCATGGGCGTAATCTAATTAGAGATAATGAGAACAGACGGGAAAAACGGGACCTGTCGTTGGTTTCATACGAATTACTTTATCACAGAATATTTGTTTTCGGTAAGAGTTACTTCATTTAAGAGTAGACATGTCAAGCTTTCTATAGATATATTTCTCATGTCTGTATGTAACTGGACTGAGAGCTGTCAGGACCATTCTGTCAGGCTCTGCTGGCAGTCATTCCTCCCTCTCAGGTAGGACCTGCCTCAGAGTCCATTCCATATTTATTACTGCCCCATGCCTGGGTCAGTCCATATTAGTGTCTCCACATGATACCTTCCTATGGGTAGGATGTGGCCTCCGTAGCGCCCTTCTCCGGAAGGCTCGCTTCCCCATCGTTACTGCCTAGCTGTAAACAAAAAACAGGAAAGGCGTGAAGCACTTTTCACCAAGGTCGAAATCCCTTCTCTTAAGAAAAGATTTTCTGTGGTAGGAACAGCGGCATGGCTATCTCCAGCAGCAATGTACTCACCTTTTGGTCCCTGCAGGCTCCAAGGTCAGCAAATATGCGCTGGGGCGTTGAGAAGGTTACGACCTTTGCGTAGTATTTGTCAGACACGCGGCTGCTTGTCAACATTTGCAGCGCCACAGGGTTGTGGCAGGATTCAGGTTGTGGCACTTTCCATGCACCCCCTATGTCATCACGACATAACTTATAGTGACCGACAGATAGGGAACGTCTCGGTTACATACGTAAACCTTGTTCCCTGATGGAGGGAACAGAGGTGTTATGTCCCCATGCCACAACCTCGAACCATCGCTGGTTGCCAGCGACACGTTCTTGGCTCTTCAGCGTAAAACCTGAATGAGTGGATGCACCTGTCGCCTATTTATACTCATATGAACGGGAGTGGCTCAGGCATGCAAAATCCACTAGCCAAATTTAATTGGCGTTTTCTCTTAAAGTCAGAGCGGATTGGGGCTCTCAAGTAAACCACCTATGTCGTCACAACAAAACGTCTCCGTTCCCTCCATCAGGGAAATGAGGGTTACGTACTTAACCAAGACATTCTTTTCTATGGGCAGTACAGTATGTTTTTGTTTCAAAGTGAATTAAGTGAGAGTAAAACTCTCTTTGAATTCCATTGAGACATAAAAGCCATCTTATCTGGTTAAGGTGTACTTGCTACCATGTTAACCAGGAGGCTGATGTTGTTCACAGACATCCCAGCACTCAGTCCAGTTGTTGGGTAATGAGTCTGTTGTTAAATATAGCAAATAATAATGTGTCTGATTTGTTACACCAGACAGATTTGTTTTTTTTCTGTTTTTTTCTGGTCTGTGCTTTGGAATGATGTACACTGATCAGCCACAACATTAGAACCAGCACCCTAATATCATGTATGCACCCCTCATGCTGCCAAAACAGCTCTGATGCATCAAGGCATGGACTTCTCAAGACTTCTGAATGTCTCTTGTGGTATCTGACACCAAGACATTACCAGAGATAGATCCTTTAAGTCCTGCAAGTTATGAGGTAGGGCTTCAACGGATTGGATTTGTTGGTCCAACACATCCCATAGATGCTCAATCGGATTGAGATGTTACGCAGTCTCATTAGCAACTAACACCAATGCACTGTGTGACACCTTTCTGTTTAGATACTTTTTATTGTTTCCAAACATTAAGAAAAAAATTAATTACATATATACTGTACCAGTAACCAAACACCAACCAAAGAACACCCGCCCTATCCCCGACATAAGACCCATAAGGGTGCTTTCACACCTGCGATTGATTGCTTTGTTCCAAAACAGGGATTAAAATTATTACAATGTTGCTTTTTATTCTTGGTGCGGTTCGCTTTCACACGGCAAAGTTTCTAAACAGACCAAATTTGTTAATATAAGTCACGTGCGAGTAAACTGTTCTCTCATTGGTCAAAGTTAGCTAATGCTTTTCACGGAACTTACGTAATTACCCATCATACATTGTGATATATGAGAATTGTTGTGACTGTGCAGTCTGATTCAGTATTGAAATAATCTGTACATGGTATTGTATGAGCAAATAATCCAATCACAGAATATATGGTATTTCTTTTTCTCCCTTCAAAAAACTGTTGCACCATTATTTACATGATTTCAAGATATCATGACAAGTTGTATAGGATATGTCTGTTACTTTTACTGTGTTTTAGCTAAATTTAACATTGTAATTTACATTATTGTAAATTGTAAACATTGTAAATAACATTTTTTAGACACGATTAACAATATTGTTGACATTTGTGCTTTGTCGGATCACCACCACTGTAACGTGGCAGACGAGACGTGAGGCGTGAGGATCCATGTGCAAGCTTTATTTATAAACACGGTCAGAACACAGGCAGGGTCAAACAATGGCAAACAGGTATGGTACGGGCAAGACACAAGAATAATCCAAGAGTGACTCTAGAAGATCAGCTGAGACTTGATTTGACTCAGGAATTGAAACTGTGACTTGACTTGTCTCATGACAATAAACTGTGACTTGATTTGACTCAGGAATGGAAGTTGTGACATAACTTGACTTATGACGATCAACTGTGACTTGATTTGACTCATGACGATCAACTGTGACTTGACTTGACTCATGAAGATCAGCTGTGACTTGACTTGACTCATGAAGATCAACTGTGACTTGACTTGACTCATGAAGATCAACTGTGACTTGACTTGACTCATGAAGATCAACTGTGACTTGACTTGACTCATGAAGATCAACTGTGACTTGACTTGTGCAATCAGTGCAATGGATGATGGGAAATGTAGTGCAGGGTATAGTGTAACAGTCTGTGTAGTGTGAGAGTCCATGTAGTGAGCGGGTGACCTCTGGTGGTGAGTGAACGGAAGTTCATAGACCGGATTCGTGACAACCACTTTGTGTTTAAATGAAGTATTTGACAACACTTTGGTATTTCTACTTCAGTTAATAAATATGGTATTAGCTTTAACTGTTTAGGTATACACACAGCTCTATATTTCAGACCACATGAAATTTCAGTTCCACCATTCTGACATGTTCTGCTCTGAAAGAAATGGGTATACAGTATTGCTCATTATTTTTACATTTCATAATTTGTTTTGAATTTCTGTTTCTCTCATGAGAAGTAAATATTAGTGGCATTAATGATTTTCAAGACACAATATATTTAGTGTTCTGAGGAAAGTTTTATTAATAGAAACACTAGAAAATTAGTACAATGAGTCCATGATACGCCTCATGCTCATGAATCTCATGCCACCCATATTGCTGAAGCTCCTGTACTCTCCAGGCCTGAAGTACCACATTTTGCCTCTGTAGTGGGGCTGCTCATAGAAGAGCCAGTGGCCATCCATCACATGGCAGGACTGGCAGTGAGACATGCGGTAACGGTCCATGGTGCTGTCACAATCATCCATCATCTCGTACATTTGACCCATGAAGTTCTCCCTCTCATAGATCCTCATTCTGTAGGATCCCCTGTGCTGGTGTGGAAAAAAAGTCCTTTTAGTTTATCATCAAAAAAATAAAGAAATCATTTAATTAATTAAAAAGTTAAAGATAAACCTATTCATGTGTATATGTTAAGTAAACTGAAATTGAGCTCACCGTAGGGATCATACGGCAGGACCTGATGCAGTTGTTCATTCCAAACATAGACATGTAATCAGCATAGTCTCCCCTCCTAAAGAAATACTGATTTCCCATGTAGTTGGGATGATCATACATCATCCAACATCCACTCTCCACTCTGCAAGAGTGACAGCGGCTCATGTAGGAGGAGAAGTCACCACAGTCGCCCATACACTCATAAGAGCGACCCTGGAAGTTCCTGTCCTCAAAGAAAGTGACCTGAAAATTCAAATTTAATATTTTAGTGACATAAAGTGAGAGATACCATTTCAAATATTTTAAAGTTAAACTTTGTGGAAATGGGTGCTGGAACAAGGTTTACCTTCATGGTTGCACTGACTGGTCCTCAGTAGTTCCACAAGGGAGAAGCTGAAGCTGATTCTGCTTGTTGACTGACTGCTGTCACCTGTGCTTTTATACTAGACTAAGAGTAAAGACTACACAGCCTCTATTGTTGGGCAATTCCTGACTGTGCAAGTTGAAACAGAGGCCATTCTAGCTAAAGCTTGGTATGTAGACCTTAGTACTCAAAATTATTAGAACAATACAAGTATATTGGTCAAAAAGAATGTGAATCATCAGATAAACTCTTAAGAAATGCTGATAATACTTTACAATAATGTTCAATTTGTTAACATTAGGTTATGCTTTAGATGTCATGAACTAACAGTGAAAAATATTTAATCTGTTAATTGTAAAATGTTCCCACAATTCTTAATGCATCATTTAATCATAAACATTATATAATGTTAATGTAAACTGTTATTAAAATGCTATTTGATATGAATCAAATATTCACTTAGTTATCACCAAAGCACACTTTATTTTGTTGCATATAGACTGTTATGCTGGTTCAGAATCCTGTCTGAAATCAGTTTTAGTAGGTACATTTGTGCGCAAATGCAACCTGTCAAGTCATAATATAATAGGGCAGCTGGGGAACAAGACAACTGCCTAAGTTTTCAGATACAGCCTCAGTTTGTATTTTTATCATGTGGTTGTTGTTTTAGATTGAGAACTTCTGGCTATATGGATTTGGTTTGTTTTTGGTTTTTATGAGCATGCATTTTGTAACCGTGCCTAGTGATTTTGAACCTGTATCCTTAGCTCTGTCCATCCACAGAAGGGGCCTTGAATAAAAGTAAAGAGACAAAACCTAGTGAGTAATCAGTCTGTAACACTAAATGGCACATACTGATTTTAATTTTTGGGGTTGGTGGTGAAAACTGGAATTCTTTAAGATGCAGTATATTCCCCTCATTATATATATGTAAATAAGTCTTGATCAAACTAATGAAAGATTAGAAAAGAATTAAGTTATTTCAAAATTCAAGACAAAAATTTTTTTGTAAAATTAATTGGAAATAAATGGAGATTGATTGGAAGTTGTATTTTCAAACTTTTAAGTATTGTTAATACAACTCATTGTGTTCTTTCTTTACATAGGTGAACATGTTGACATATTGTGTTCCTTTTAATTTATGCCTTGAATTTTCTTTACTTTGTAAGTTTTTTACTTTTTCAAAATATTTTTCAAAAAGTCTTAATTTTACCTTCATAAAACCTGCAGAAACCCTGATATGGCCTACAGACTTTGACCATTTAAAGAATGTTTGCAGTGGAGAGCCTAATGGGCCATCATCTCACCAATATTTAGAGAAAGGAAAATTTATATTTGCCCCCATTGTTCAGACTAATTTCTTCTGTTTTGTTTTAGTTTAGTGCAGCGGTTCTTAATCCTGGTCCTCGCAATTTGGGCCATTGCTTTGGCAAAGTATATGTCAAATGAACTAAAACCTAATGCACAATATGGCTTTATCCCTTCATCAAGTCTGTTTTCGCTGCACGTTTCAAAGCAAAGCGCGTACTTTGTTCACGCGATCAGCTCACGATCCGGTGTTTTCTGCACCTCAGGACAGCTCAGTTCACAGTGAATGCAGTGAACTCCATTATTGCATGTGCTGTACATTTAGCGCGGCCACCAATTATGATATATTTTCACATTCGCGTAAATTTCCAACATTTTGAAGTCCAGATGATTACAGTATTTCACTAGATTTTGTAAGCCTGTTTTCACTGAATCTGAGTTTTACAGCAAAATAAAAGCTCTACTGCAGTTTCTGTCAAAATAAAAGCTTAAAAGTGCAGTATGAAATGTTGACAGCTAGCGGTTTAAATGGGTACTGCAGTCCAAATTCAACATATCTCTTTCAAGTGTAGAAATTAGGGGGAAAAAATTATTGTAATTTCCCCACTGTTTTGTAAAGCAAAATAATATACCTATGAAATATTCTTTTGTAAGCCTGTTTTCACTGAATCTGAGTTTTACAGCAAAATAAAAGCTCTATTGCAGTTTCTGTCAAAATAAAAGCTTAAAAGTGCAGTATGAAATGTTGACAGCTAGCGGTTTAAATGGGTACTGCAGTCCAAATTCAACATATCTCTTTCAAGTGTAGAAATTAGGGGGAAAAAATTATTGTAATTTCCCCACTGTTTTGTAAAGCAAAATAATATACCTATGAAATATTCATTTTCATCTGCTTTACAGTGCAATTGTTTTACAATATATAGCTATTACTGTCATAGGAATAATATATAAAATTGTTGATATTATTCTAGTTTTTTGACTTCCTATAACACCAGTGTGAATGTAATTTAGACTAAAGCCCTATTCGCACGGGATTAGTATTACCTGGTGACCTCCAGTCATTTGTAATAATTGCGGAGGTTGTCTGTGATCTTAATCCCGTGCGAATAGGGTTTAAGACAGTATACCACAACTAAAAAGAGGGTTGAGTCCCGTTTTAAGTTCAGGTCAATTCACTGACTTTTTTCTTAGTTAAGTTTTCTTAGTTAAGAACATGGGTTGGAGCTCTTAATTTCGAACTCTCAAAGTGCATTAGATAGAAGAATTTAACTTTAAAACGTACAAAATTTTCTTATGGGGGGGTGGGGGCATATGCCCCCGGAAACCTTAGAGGGGCCGAGGTACACCCACCACAGTCTCACAAAATCCTGTGGGAAACACTGCAAAACAAAACTTACTAAAGAGGTGTGAAGGGTTATTTAATCGTAATCATGAGATTTGCATAGTCATGTCTTGGGCTCACTTTAATGCCCTTTGAATGGATACGCTCCTTTCATACAAAACATACAAAATGTGCAGAGTGGGGGGTCGCAAGGACCAGGATTAAGAATCACTGGTTTAGTATATAACCACTAGCAGGTTTAATGACGCACCAAACTGAAGATGAAAGCTAATTAGCTAGATTAGTTATCTTTGAAAATTATTGGATATATATGGAAGGAAACAACTTTCATTTAGCCTCCCTCAAACCTTTTTTAGCTGCATTTTGGATGGAGGCAAAATGTGGTGTCCTCTAACGCAGTGGTTCTCAAACCTCTCCATGAAGTACCCCCAGCACTGCACATTTTGTATGACTCCCTATATCTGACACTCCCACTTCAGGTCTTGCAGTCGCCACTAATGAGCTGATGAGTCGAATCAGGTGTGATAGATGAGAGAGACATACAAAATGTGCAGGGCTGGGGGTACTCCAGGACAGGTTTGAGAACCACTGCTCTAACGTATCCATTCTCATTTGTCATTTTAGTAATGAGAACATCCTTAATACTGTAGACCACAGTGATTGCAACTCATCTGGGCTTCCATGAAAGAAGCTCATAAAAATAATTTTTTACTTTATATACATCTGGGTTATGCACATTATTGGGTACTGAGTAAACTCAGTAAAACAACATTTAAAATGATCAGCTGTTATTTTCGTTTCAAATTTTTTTAAACAAATTTTTGAGGAGGCTCAGCATCCCGTGCCTCTAATGAACAACTACTGTCCGCATAGTGTTAAACTTTTATAATTGGCTTAGTACTGTGGTTCATAACTAATTCTGATGCTGCTCTGCGACCACTCTGTCCACACATTCACAGAAAGATATGATGATAGAGATAATGCCAATATGTTCTTATAAATAGTGAGAAGAATGTAATAGCAGTAATCCTACTTTTAAATTTGGATTGGCTCAAGGCATCTGTTGGACTGTGTCACCAGTGTGCGACATGTTGATGTGATTCATGTCCTTATCCAGGTTCACGTTTTAAGATCTAATTTAAATTTAGAAAATTGAATGTAGCATGTTCAAACACAAATTGCATGGGTAACAATGACTTTGTTATAAAGAAGTCACACAGAGTGAACCAAAAGTTATAAAAGATTTGAATACATTTGCAAAGATGGCAGTGTGCCTGTTACAGAGGCATATTTCAAATTGGTTGGAGTCTGTTTTTATGCTTCGTCATACAGTATGAACTTAAATTAAAAGAGAAAGTAGGTGGACTCTTCTAGTCCCCATTGTCTTCTACCAGGGGCACTTTTTTGTCATTTTACATTTATGTGTTAAAAATCATTCACATTATTCACTTATCCTAAACTATTCTGTTTTTTAATCCTGTATTTTTTTTATTTTTTGTGGGCTATTGTAGTGGCATTAATTATATTCAAAACATAATGTTCTGTAAATAAATTACTTTATTTTATTTTTTTATTTTTTTATAAGTGGCATTAATGATTTTCAGGACAATGTTTGTTGTTGTAGAGAAATTATTTTATTTAGAAACACTAGTACCAGGAGTCCATGATACGCCTCATGCTCATGAATCTCATGCCACCCATATTACTGAAGCTCCTGTACTCTCCAGGCCTGAAGTACCACATTTTGCCTCTGTAGTGGGGCTGCTCATAGAAGAGCCAGTGGCCGTCCATCACATGGCAGGACTGGCAGTGAGACATGCGGTAACGGTCCATGGTGCTGTCACAATCATCCATCATCTCGTACATCTGGCCCATGAAGTTCTCCCTCTCATAGATCCTCATTCTGTAGGATCCCCTGTGCTGTAATGGAAGAGAAGTCATTTTAGTTTAAGTGTATCAGCCAAAAAATTTTAAAAGTAAATCTATTTATGTTTATATTTTTTCTTATATAAGCTTAAATTGAGCTCACCATAAACTTCTAACACTTCAGAAGTTTAAACATTTCTAGTATTCTGTATTAATGACATAATTACGAACAACCAAAGATTATTTAAAAGAATAACAAACAACTAAAAGTTATTTCTCTCAGCTAGGTATTTCAGTGTTATATTCAGAGTTAAAACATTAGCTAGGCTAGACCTTTAGTCACTGGCCTCATGTAGTTTTATAAAATACAGTACTTGTACTGTTATCAATATTTTTATACAGTCCATAATTAATGCTTTTGCTATTGTGGGGAAGCTTGCCACTTATAGTTTGTTTTGCAAATGTATATTTACAGTATTTGGTATATACAGTCATATACAGTGTCATACAGTGTCCCTTTGCCAAGTTCTGCCTTAATGTTGTTGATGATTGATTCATATCAATAACTCAAGGTACAGACCGAATGCAAACAGAATTTCTTGTTGTTGTTTGTTCTTTTTTATTTTTTCCTTCTTCAAATTGTAAACATTTTACATTTTTGAGAAATACAAACTGTGTGTTAAAGCCAGCCAAACATATTTCACATCAATAAGAGCACTTACATTTGCACCTATTTAAATTACTGATAGTAACCTAACATCATTTCATTTACACTCTTAAAAACAAAGGTGCTTAAAAGGCTCTTCACAGCGATTCCATAGAAGAACAATTTTTTGTTCCACAAAGAACCATTCAGTCAAAGGTTGTTTAAAGAACCATCTCTTTCTTACCTTTTTATAATCTGAAGAACCTTCTTTCACCAACAAAGAACCTTTTGTGAAAAAGAAGGGTTCTTCAGATGTTAAAGGTTCTTTATGGAAGCATTTAGACAAAAAAATTTCTTCTATGGCATCGTGAAGCACCTTTATTTTTAATAGTGTATGCACTGATTTTGGTCATTGTAGCGTCAGTAGTAACTAAAAAGTTCACAGTGCCATAGTGATTGTGTTGCAAGAAACGTTAGGAAATGTTCTGTTCACTTCGACTGATATATCAGTTGTAATTGTTATCAAATGAGGCTTTTCTCTGTTAAGTTAACCGTGAGAAGCATATTTATTTGCAGTTTATAGTTTTTAATCATGTTACTGCAGCTAAATATGCTATGCAATGTCACAAATAATTCCATAAGAATATTTGAAGACCTACACAGAGTCATGAAACTAATATTTTTATTAGCCTGTGCTGGGGGTACAGGTAAATGTTTTGAACTACATATATAGCTGGTAATCAAAATGAAAGATTGTGTCTGTGTCACATTTACATGATGAGAACTGTCCTCATTAGCTCAGTGAAAAAAAACATTATGCCTATTTAAAAATATTCAGATGTATTCAAAGATAAGGATCCCTGATACCTTCAGTCATTCTCATAAACTCTGAAACTCTGAAGTATATCGTACTGCCCTTTTGAGGCCTTTAGTTGTTTAACTCTTTCCCTATCAGCATTAAAAAAAAAAATTTGCCAGCCACCACCAGCATTTATGATCATTTTGTCAAAACTTTCATGTCCCCCAGAACATGCAGTAAGTCAAAAAAGTGTGCTTTTAAGCAAACCCGTTTTATTCTAGCTTCATGCATTCCTTTTTTATCAACACTTGAATGTAAGTTTCAGTAAAACAAAAAAAAACTGTTTGAACAAAAAGATTAGAAAATCCCGTTTTTGTCAAAGACTATGTCCGGATTGGTGATCGAGACAGTTATGGAGTAGATCACTTCCATCAACACCCCCAAAGCTTGCACAGTCCTGTACGACTTCTTGGGTCAACATTTCATTTGGTAACGTTAGGCAGTTTAGATTTGTGTGCTGTTTAATGTTTAATGATCACGTTATTTTACACCTGCATCTGCTTGCATATGCTATCGCTTGTTTCTGCTTCTTTGTCTGTGTTTTGATCAGGAGATTCTGTACTCTTTCAGAAGATGTGTAATAGTGCCCCCTACCATATAACAGTAAAAACACGAAATCAGAAAAGTCTGTCAATGGCGGGGAAAGAGTTAATAACAATTAGCATGAAAAAGTAACCAAGAAAAGTGTATTAGCATTCAGCGTGTAAATGATTTTGTTAATTTAAGTGTGTTTTGTGGAATACTCATTTTCACAACACAATGTTTGCTTTTGTAGATAAATAATTTTATTGAAACACGAGAACACTAGTACCAGGAGTCCATGATACGCCGCATGCTCATGAATCTCATGCCACCCATATTACTGAAGCTCCTGTACTCTCCAGGCCTGAAGTACCACATTCTGCCTCTGTAGTGGGGCTGCTCATAGAAGAGCCAGTGGCCGTCCATCACATGGCAGGACTGGCAGTGAGACATGCGGTAACGGTCCATGGTGCTGTCACAGTCATCCATCATCTCGTACATCTGGCCCATGAAGTTCTCCCTCTCGTAGATCCTCATTCTGTAGGATCCCCTGTGCTGTAATGGAAGAGAAGCCCATTAATTAAATTTTTTGTCACCCCAACTTGAGTTTAAATGTAAACATAAATCTGTGACCATGTTTCTGAAAAATCTAAATATAATTGTAAATTGAATATTCCTTCAAGACAGTTGTCCCTAGTGTATTGATTTAATCCAAACACATCCAAATATTCATGGAACTCACCATGGGGATCATACGGCAGGACCTGATGCATTCACTCATTCCAAACATAGACATGTAATCAGCATAATCTCCCCTCCTGAAGAAATACTGATTTCCCATGTAGTTGGGACGATCGTACATCATCCAACATCTGCTCTCCACTCTGCAAGAGTGACAGCGGCTCATGTAGGAGGAGAAGTCACCACAGTCTCCCATACACTCATAAGAGCGACCCTGGAAGTTCCTGTCCTCTGAATATTCCTTCAAGACAGTTGTCCCGAGTGTATTGATTTAATCCAAACACATCCAAATATTCATGGAACTCACCATGGGGATCATACAGCAGGACCTGATGCATTCACTCATTCCAAACATAGACATGTAATCAGCATAATCTCCCCTCCTGAAGAAATACTGATTTCCCATGTAGTTGGGACGATCGTACATCATCCAACATCTGCTCTCCACTCTGCAAGAGTGACAGCGGCTCATGTAGGAGGAGAAGTCACCACAGTCTCCCATACACTCATAAGAGCGACCCTGGAAGTTCCTGTCCTCATAGAAGATGACCTGAAAAGTCAAAGTTATTCTTTTAATGTTTTAGAGTTACATCTATGAAATTAATGTCAATTAAATCGCAATTAAAATGTAAAATTGTTGTTGGAATGAAATTTACCTTGCCCATCATGGTTGCACTGACTGATCCTCAGTAGTTCCACAAGGGAGAAGCTGAAGCTGATTCTGCTTGTTGACTGACTGCTGTCACCTGTGCTTTTATACTAGACTAAGACTAAAGAGTACACCCTGTCTATTGTCTGTCAATTCCTGACTGTGCACGTTCAAATAGAGACCATTATAACTAAAGCTTATTATGTATATGTTATAACATATTTGTCATGATTCTAGCGTATCTTATTTTTATTATAAAATTACAGAATTGAAACACACCTATTAAGCTTAGATTGTCTCCTTATATGCCAAAATATAGTATAGTATAGTATAGTATAGTATAGTATAGTATCCATTCTTTTTCATGGTATGGAAAAAGAGCAGCCAAGAGACTCACAAAAACTCATTTTGTGTGCCACAGAATAAAGAAAAAAGATGAGATTTTGGAACAAAATTAGCTTAAGTACATAATGGCATAAGTATGTGTTTTTATGTGTATATGTTGCACAATTTGCTCAAACTACTCTTTATTTGAAGTGATTTGATAGCAAGGAGAGATTAAACAGGGCATAAGCTGGAAGTTGACATTGATTAAATGTATGTTGTATTGCATAAATCAGGAATGCATTCATCAATTTGTGCACTGACATGGGCAAGCATTTACTTTTTTTTAAAATAATGGCTAGCAAGCTGGCTAAAAATATCATGCATCTAATTGAAACTGTGTTGATTGTTTTGTCTAAGAAAAGCCCTCTCAAGGTATCTTACAATTAACTGGTTAACTCAGTCAAATTATTACAATGTTGACGTAAGGCTGTGTTGACTGAAAAATATTGGCCAATACTGTAAAAATTCAACAGTACAACTGTGTTCATTGTTGCTCTGGATCAATGAGTATTTTGTTGTCTTTATAATGAGGGCCTAAAGGGAAATGTTTTTTTGAGAATGACAGATGTTTCTGTTTGTCCGATGAGAAAATTAGATATCTGGTGTTATGTGAAAATTGAGCAAATAGCCGTAAAACAATTAAGCCAACTGAAGTTTTGGTATGCTTAATAAATAAAATTGTTCATAAATAAAATGTCTCTGCTCTCTGCTATAATATGAGGTTTAAGTGCCCTGCTCAAGGTTGCAATATCCTGGTGGTTTTTGAAAGAATGAAAGGGGCTGCTCATAGAAGAGCCAGTGGCCGTCCATCACATGACAGGACTGGCAGTGAGACATGCGGTAACGGTCCATGGTGCTGTCACAATCATCCATCATCTCGTACATCTGACCCATGAAGTTCTCCCTCTCATAGATCCTCATTCTGTAGGATCCCCTGTGCTGGTGTGGAAGAGAAGTCATTTCAGTTTATCAGCCAAAAAAAGTTAAAAATAAATATATTTATGTTTATATGTTATCTTACAAGCTTAAATTGAGCTCACCATAGGGATCATACGGCAGGACCTGATGCAGTTGTTCATAGTATAGTATAGTATAGTATAGTATAGTATTGTAGTATAGTGTGTAGTGTAGTGTATTATAGTATTCAATATTAGTAAAGCAAATAACCAAAGATAACATTTCACTTAACCAAATATGTTTTGCTGAATTGGATCTATATTTTTGCAGTCAGTTGAGTCAATCCCTTCATTTCTGTTTGTAGCACAATATTAGATATTTTAAGGTGAGCACACTCAAAGTCATTAAGTGATTTTGTTAAAATGTCAAAAATATTTTCTACCACATTTAAAAAGTGTTTACTGCAACTCTCCTCACAAACAAAACTGAACATTTTTTTAGATTGTTTTACACAGCAGATAATTAGCTGTTACACAGGGGAAAAAATGGTGTAAAAACAGTTTTCACTCAGAAATTGCAAGTAAATTTTACAATTACAAAGAAACGACAAGTAACATTGAATTAAACATTTTGAAGTAGAAAATTTAAAATATATATATTTGCTTGTAAAACAATAAAAATCTTTGTTTTATTTATAACTTACAGTGTAATATTTTGTGTAGCCTTTTTGTATTGCCAATTTGAATGGACCCTTTTCACATTTCCGGGTTTCTCAGCAGCGGAAGTCGTCATAGTTGGGTTAACTTGAAGAGCAGTGAATGGGAGAGTACCACAAATATATATTTTTTGCATTCCCATTTGCTCAAATAGCAAAAGAAAAACTCCACGATAGTGTCTCTCATAGATCCTCATTCTGTAGGATCCCCTGTGCTGGTGTGGAAGAGAAGTCATTTCAGTTTATCAGCCAAAAAAAGTTAAAAATAAATATATTTATGTTTATATGTTATCTTACAAGCTTAAATTGAGCTCACCATAGGGATCATACGGCAGGACCTGATGCAGTTGTTCATTCCAAACATGGACATGTAATCAGCATAGTCTCCCCTCCTAAAGAAATACTGGTTTCCCATGTAGTTGGGATGATTTTTTTGTAATTTGATGCAAAGGTGATTTAATACAAATAATAGTGTTATAAATGTACATACATTTAAAAAATATATATATATGAAAAACGTTCAAGGATTTACGATGCTGATGACCGGTAAATGCGTCATCACAGTCTTGTGAAAAGGGTCCATTGATTTGAAATAGTTTTGGTTAGCTGATTGCTTTGTCTCAGTTGGAGAAATAAAAAACGTGTTTTACTCCTATTTAGACAAATCAAGTAACTCAACGGCTCATGTAAGAGGAGAAGTCACCACAGTCGCCCATACACTCATAAGAGCGACCCTGGAAGTTCCTGTCCTCGTAGAAGATGACCTGAAAAGTCAGAATTATTATTTTAATGTTTTATAGTTATATCTTTAAAATTAAGGGTAATTTGAATTAAATTTAATAGAAAATTGTTGTTGGAATGAAATTTACCTTGCCCATCATGGTTGCACTGACTGATCCTCAGTTGTTCCACAAAGGAGAAGCTGAAGTTGATTCTGCTTGTTGGCTGACTGCTGTCACCTGTGCTTTTATACAAGACTAAGAGTAAAGACTACACAGCCTCTATTGTTAGGCAATTCCTGACTGTGCAAGTTGTCATAGAGACCATCATAGGACCAACATGCATGCTTTTGTAATTTTCCTGCCAATTGTTCTTTGAATACCTTTGACCTTACCTTTGTGGGTATAATGTACTACAATTTTTGTACAAATGTTGTAGATTCAAATGTGAATGTCAAATGTGTGTTAACCTTTTAACGTCTTTTTTGCAGTAAGAATTTATCTGATTATCACGTACTGTACAGTATGTATGTACTGTATGCAGATTTTTCCACCTCTGCTCAATGTTCTGTTCTATTCACTAGTGAAATAAAACCTTTAAGGCAAAATTACATAACTGTTGTCTGCTTTCACTCTGCAGTCCTCATGTACTCTAAGCTGAGCCCAGAACAGACAAGTGGAGTAATACAAATGCATAAACATCTCTTGGAACATATCTTGTCCAGTCTGGATTGAAACTGTATTTTTTAAAAGGAATTTTTGCCCTTATTTAGATAGGACAGTGTAATGACAGGAAGTGAAATGGGAGAGATAGAGGGGGTGGGATGGGGAAAGGTCGACGAGCCAGAATTTGAACTCGGGACACCTGTTGCACCACACCGCTATATGTCTGCGTGCACTGCCCACAAGGCTATCAGCGCCGACTGAAACTGACTGTTGTATAAAATAAGAATACTACTTTTGAGTTAAATATTTGTATTAATATTAATATAACAAGGGTTATAGAAATTGGTTTGTAAACAAATCTTTGTTTTTTTTGTTTTTTTTTTAATGAATTCAATCAACTGCATCAGATGGTTGCTAAGTTACCATTAGCGATTTTGCAACATTATATACAATATAATCATAAAAAATAATAGTAATAATAAATCCAATAAAGCAGTGTCCCTAAAATAACCTATATTTCTATTTGGGATCTGTCAAGATAAGAAGAGATAAGTTGTTGTTGTTTTTCCCCCTAAAAACTGTTGTCTGACAAGATTGTGGTTGGAATATGTTTGACAGCATGTAAAGAGAAATATGAACAAAATAGCTTGAAATAAAATAGATTTATTTGGAAACCACACACTTCGTTGGTTTTCACGTGTGAAATTTGGGAGCTATGTTAAAGATTCATAGCAGTTGGAATATAGTGCATGAAATCTATGTAATACTTTATGATATTTTTTGTTGTATTTTATATTTTTAGATCTTGATAGCCCCAGTTCCCATTCTTTTTCATGGTATGGAAAAAGAGCAGCCAAGAGACTCACAAAAACTCATTTTGTGTGCCACAGAATAAAGAAAAAAGATGAGATTTTGGAACAAAATTAGCTTAAGTACATAATGGCATAAGTATGTGTTTTTATGTGTATATGTTGCACAATTTGCTCAAACTACTCTTTATTTGAAGTGATTTGATAGCAAGGAGAGATTAAACAGGGCATAAGCTGGAAGTTGACATTGATTAAATGTATGTTGTATTGCATAAATCAGGAATGCATTCATCAATTTGTGCACTGACATGGGCAAGCATTTACTTTTTTTTAGTGGGAGAGATAGAGGGGATGGGATGGGGAAAGGTCGACGAGCCAGAATTTGAACTCGGGACACCTGTTGCACCACACCGCTATATGTCTGCGTGCACTGCCCACAAGGCTATCAGCGCCGACTGAAACTGACTGTTGTATAAAATAAGAATACTACTTTTGAGTTAAATATTTGTATTAATATTAATATAACAAGGGTTATAGAAATTGGTTTGTAAACAAATCTTTGTTTTTTATTATTTTTTTTAAATGAATTCAATCAACTGCATCAGATGGTTGCTAAGTTACCATTAGCGATTTTGCAACATTATATACAATATAATCAGCAACAACATTAGAGCCACTGACAGGTGAAATGAACAACACTATATCGTTAGAATGGCATGTGTCAACGGGTGGGATATATTAGGCAGCAAGAGAACAGTCAGAATTGTTGAATTTCACATGTTTAAAAGCAGGAAAAAGCAAAAAGTGACTTTGACAAGGGCCAAATAGTAATTGTTAGTAATTTCTAAAACTACAAGTCTTGTGGGGTGCTCCCATTATGCAGTAATTACTACCAAAAGTGGTTCAAGGAAGGAAAACCGGTGAACCGGCTTCGTGGTCATGGGCTCCCATTGCTCATGCAGAGACAATGTTATGCTCTGGGCAATGTTCTGCTGGGAAACCTTGGGTCCTGGCATTCATGTGGATGTTTTGACATGTACCACTTATTGTAAGATTGTTACAGACCATGTACACCCCTTCATGGCAACAGTGTTTCCTACTGGCAGTAGACTCTTTCAGCAGGATAATGCACCCTGCCACACTGAACAAAAAATTTTAAGGAATGATTTGTAGAACATGGCAAAGAGTTCCAGGTGTTGTCCTGACCTCCAAATTCCCCAGCTCTCAACCTGATTCAACATTTATAGGATGTGCTGGACCAACACATCTGATCCATGGAGGTCCCATCCCAACATGCAGGACTTAAAGGATCGGCTATGCTAATGTTCAGAGGTCATATGGAGTCCATGCCTTGACACATCAGACCTGCTTTTGTGGGACCTACACAATATTAGACATGTTGTGATTGACAACTACATTTATGAAACAAAATTTTTCTCACAATGTCCTTTTCACACAGCAGCGTACAGTAGCAGCTGTGTACTGTCTATATGAAAGTGCAATGGGAGTCAAGCCGATATTCTGTCGCTTGCAACCATAGTGACAAATAAAGTAATAAAGATGCACTGCAACGTCAATAAAACTGTCTAATCACATCTGAAACAACAAAAGTCCAGTCGAGGAACAAGTTATCTGTCAGATCTAAATGAACCAACAGCAGAATTTATGCATGTGTGCAAGCAGTTGAAAACTGCTGCACACAGGTGTCTTACACTGCACAAATGCTAGAATGTGCCAACCACTAGTAGATGCCAGGGGCCCCTCAGTTGATGTAGGAGTTTGGCCTTTTAAACACAATTCAACCTCTGCAGAGGCAGGCCCACCCCAGTCTGATCAGACCTGGGTGTGTGTCCCCATCATCTTGGGACCTAACTGGGGTCTTTACGCCTGATCCAGAGCCACCAGCTGCAGTGTTCTGAAGTAGCTGCTTTTTCTTTGATGGTTTGATGCAGGGTTTGGCTGTGGATTCCCAGCTATTTCAGCAGCCAGATGGTTGATGTTGCCACAAAGCCCCTGCAGCCAATCTCCACTGGATAGACCAATGCTTTCTGTCCCTTTTGTTGAGCATTCAACTGCAATTTCTGCATACTGAAACCTCTTCCTCTAATTTGTCTCCTCAATAGCATCCTCACAGGGTACTGTCAATGAAATAAAAATACACAATGAGCAGGGTGCTGGACCACAAAACCAGGTCTTGGCTGGTACTGACAATTTTCGATGGGACTATGAGTTGCTGACCCACATCAGCCAGCATTTTCCAGTCCCAGGCTTCTTTGAGATGCACAGCCCTGGTCAATGAAGGAAGCTCTCCCTGTACCTTCTGCCCTTCCCAAATGGATAGTGCTGCTTGGGTGGTGCTTGGTGTTCTGAAGAGCAGGCGTTGGTGGTTATTCTTTTAGCCTCAGTCACTGCAGCCAGGCATTTTAGCCTCAATATGTCTCAATATGTACCTCCCCAAGACAGGCTTACCTTGCAACTGGTAAGGATGTATCTGAAGGAAGGAGGAGATAATAATAATAAATATAATAATAATAATAATACCTTTTATTAATGATGAACATAGGGGACATGATGGGTCTTCCCCCAATCACTGTTGGACATTTTTGGGTGAGGGCAGGACTTTATAGGTTGCCCTGAGCAGGAAGCTGATTCTACTTGCCTCAATCTCCCACAATTCCGTCCTGCTAATTTTATTCTTCTCTATGCTCTTCCAGTTCCACTGTTCATACTGGGCTTGAGTGACTGCTTTAGCATGCCTTGCTGCCTCCTCCTGATGTCGGACATTCAGGACTACCAGTTTTCGCTGCTCTGAAGGTGTAGCCTTGTTCCACCAGGGTCTGCCCTGACACAAACCCAGCCCTCCTCTTCCCTGTTGAACATGGCCCATGATGTCGGGGTGCTGGATTGCTGATTGGGACTGTTGTCACGGGACTCTTGGGACTCGAGACTCTGAGAGGGTAATTTCTAACCCTGCTTTGGTGCATTTAAACTCATACAAGACTTGAGATGGGTAGTTGCAGAGAACGCAGTGCCCGTACAGAGCAACACTACTTAGTCATCTTGGAACACCTAACCATTTCCTCATATAGGAGCTTATGATTCTCTCCATCTTCTCCACTTTTGTGAGGGGAATGTCAACCATGGTTAGAGGCCAAATTAGTCTGGGCAGCAGGCCAAACTGTAGGCACCAAAGCTTTAGCTTTCTAGGGAGCATAGCCTTACCAATGATCTCAAAACTCCTGCCTACATTCTTTGTTCACTCTTTGAGGCTTGCATCCTAGCATTTTCCAAGTCTTTTGATTGGCCAATTAGGAACCTTTGGTCAGACAGCTTTCCATAGAGAATAGAGATACTTCTCTAATTGGATGGATTGATCTTCATCCTGGCCCATTCAGTGTTCTCTTAGAGTTTCCTTAGCAGGTATCTGGTACATGGTGCTGTTGTGGTTAGGGTTGTAATGTCCTCCATATAGGCCCTTATTGGTGTTAAATGGATTCTGGACTTCGGGAGCTCGCTGCCAACCACCCACTTAGACGCCCTAATAATAACCTCCATCTCTATGGTAGATGCTAGTGGCATTATGCCCATATCGAGATGCTGCCACATGATGTGGAATCTGACAGGTCAGGTCATGTGTTTCATGACAGGTCTTGAAAAAAGGGGTTTTACCAAGTTTGTGATGCACTCTGGTGTTTTGAAGAAATCAAAAGCAGCCCAAAGGATGCTATGGGAAACAGAACCAAATGCATTTGCCAGATCAAAGAAAATGACATTGAGGTCTTTCTTCTTCCTCTTGGCTATCTGAATCTGGTGCCAGATCATGCTAGTGTGCTCCAGACATCCAGAGAAACCTGAAATTTCGTCAGATGACACACAGCTTATAACTGTGTCCCCCTTGTTTTTCAGTGCAGTTCACTAAGTGCACTAAGAGGTCACGCTGTGCCGTGCAGTAGCAATCTTCTTCACGTGATATAACTCTGCAGCTCAGAGTACCCTATACTTCAATTTTGGAATGCAGTGAAATGTGAAACTTTTTTGAATCAGCATGTGCTTCCATTCTATAGCATTCACCTGTGTATAAATGGAAGTCAATGGAATGAAGTGTATTGTGACCACCCCTTTATTTTTAATGTAAAAGTGGGCATGACCATTTTTAACATGAATGTGCAAGGGTTCTAATGTCAGCCACTTCCAGTTACTTTAACAGCCCATTACTACTTGATTTTTCAAACTGGTATCTGGTATTTTCTGATCATAAACACTCTGGTTTGTAGCGCAAATAGTTTTACTGTTTACTGCATTTTCGTCTTCTCAAATACAGGTCTGACAACCATATTCTGCTGCTGTGTTTTGTGAAAATGAATTAGACTTGAATTATTCAGGCATGGAGCATTTATCTATAAACAGAAGCTGAGTTTACTATGAAGGTGTGTTCAAATACAACATACCATCAAACATTTTGATCGTCCTGAGATTAACCATAGGGCCAACTGTGTACAAAGGGACTCAAGCTGTAACCAGGTTTCCCCCCCACCAGTAAATCCAGTTACAAACATCTAGATAACTAGACACTTAATAGATTTTAGTCAGGTTTTTAAAGTAATACAATTATTTGGATATAATTCACTGGATGTGTCATATAGTCAGCAAAGGGAGAATGTTTGTGCAGAGGTTGCACTAAAAAATAATCATTATCCAAATATGATGTCATAATATATATGTCATTTTTTAACTAAATGATTCTGGAAAAAGCGATCAGACTCTCCGCTCATTTGAAATTTCACTATGGCTATTGTAGTGGTATGATATCCACTCTATGTACATGGCATGGTATTATTTTGATTTAAAATATCCATACATAATTTTATTGGACAGAATGTTATTTTATTAAATGGATAAAGTATTTGTAGTATCTGTATTTTCTAAATCATAATTTTTATTGGTGTTAAATTGTGAAACTAATTTGTTAATGAACATTAAAAAACAGACTCATCAAATATGGACTGAAAACATATATAAAGAAAAATATAAATTCTCATGTTCTTTATGAAAATTAAAATATTCATAAACTGCATGTTATTTGAAGTCTTCCACATGCATTTTGTTTTAATGTTAGTATAATAGTAAAATGTACTAATTTATCACTGTTCTTGTCAGAGAAGATGAATTATGCTTCCTGTCCATGGTATCAGTATTAAAAAAAACATAATAAAAACAGTAGTCAAAAATTTATTTAGACAAATTTTATTGAAACACTGGAACACTAGTAACAAGAATCCATGATACGCCTCATGCTCATGAATCTCATGCCACCCATATTGCTGAAGCTCCTGTACTCTCCGGGCCTGAAGTACCACATTCTGCCTTTGTAGTGGGGCTGCTCATAGAAGAGCCAGTGGCCGTCCATCACATGACAGGACTGGCAGTGAGACATGCGATAACGGTCCATGGTGCTGTCACAATCATCCATCATCTCGTACATCTGACCCATGAAGTTCTCCCTCTCGTAGATCCTCATTCTGTAGGATCCCCTGTACTGTAGTGGAAGAGAAGGCAATTATATTTATGTTTAACAGGCTGAACTTTTGGGATCAAATATAAAGAGGCCCAAATGTGTTTACTTTCTCATGTACTATGATGATAACATTTGCAAATACATTCAAATGTTCGTAGAACTCACCATAGGGATCATACGGCAGGACCTGATGCA
>NW_015659385.1:56029-65522 GCF_001515625.1 Sinocyclocheilus rhinocerous
TAGATCTGAGGTGTTTTGGGTCAGCAGTGATTAAAAAGTTTTATAATTCACAAGTCATGTCAGAATTGATCCAAATTTAATCACACAAATGTTTCAGTAATATTATTCAAATGGACTTAACTATTATGCCTAGCTTGGTTGTACTCATAACTTGAATAACATTTTGTTCTTTTATCTCTTTTTGTAATTTACAGTATTTATTTGATTGGATATTTTTATGTGGATTATTGATTAATACAAATCAAATATTTGCAATAAAGAATGTTCAAAACAAATGTTTAGTGTTGTAGAGAGATTATTTTATTGACCCTTTAGAACTCTAGTACCAGGAATACATGATACGTCTCATGCTCATGAATCTCATGCCACCCATATTGCTGAAGCTCCTGTACTCTCCGGGCCTGAAGTACCACATTCTGCCTTTGTAGTGGGGCTGCTCATAGAAGAGCCAGTGGCCGTCCATCACATGGCAGGACTGGCAGTGAGACATGCGGTAACGGTCCATGGTGCTGTCACAATCATCCATCATCTCGTACATCTGACCCATGAAGTTCTCCCTCTCGTAGATCCTCATTCTGTAGGATCCCCTGTACTGTAGTGGAAGAGAAGGCAATTATATTTATGTTTAACAGGCTGAACTTTTGGGATCAAATATAAAGAGGCCCAAATGTGTTTACTTTCTCATGTACTATGATGATAACATTTGCAAATACATTCAAATGTTCGTAGAACTCACCATAGGGATCATACGGCAGGACCTGATGCATTCACTCATTCCAAACATAGACATGTAATCAGCGTATTCGCCCCTCCTAAAGAAATACTGATTTCCCATGTAATTGGGATGATCGTACATCATCCAACATCCACTCTCCACTCTGCAAGAGTGACAGCGGCTCATGTAGGAGTGCAAGTCAGCACAGTCACTCATGCACTCATAAGAGCGACCCTCGAAGTTCCTGTCCTCGTAGAAGATAACCTGAAAAGTCCAAGTTATTATTATATTGATTTAAAGTTTTTCATTAGGAAAATTTGTTGCATTTATGCATTCTACATAATTTTATAAGATAACTTTATGCATTACATAATCTCATTAAACAGTTTTTTTATTTTAAGTATTTTCAGTTTGCGAGTTGTTGCAGCTTTAGATCGCATAACTTACTCTGCCCATGGTCACAGTTGTGCAAGTTGCTCCTCGGGACTGAGTGGATCTGCCAGCTACACTGACACAGTCTGTTTGTTGCGCTCACTTTTATACCAAAGAATATGTGCCCTGCATTGTGAGTAAGCTCCTGACCCAGCAAAAATACATGGAGGTCCTAATGCAAAGTGAGATCTATAGGGATATTTGTCAGCATGAGTGGTACTTTTGTGAGTGGGCCACACAATTTCCTTTTTAGATTTGAAATGATATAGAATTAACTGTACATGTAAATTACTTAATATTAAAAAATTGTTTATTTACAAAACACTGTTCAGTGGTAAGGCAACTTATACACTATGTGATGAACATGAGTTTAATGATTTTATTTATTTATTTATTTTTCCTGTTTTTTCCTGGAATTTTCCATTTTGTAGCCAAGTTTGCACACCCTTAGGAAACTGGTAGTAGCAATCTATTGATACCTGTCAATCAATTATATTTTGATACAGTATATGTAAGGGATAGAGTACATCCAGCTGGTTGTTATTGCAGAATATACCTCTGCAGGGTTTTAGGACCCAGGCACAAGCGAAGTGTTACAGTGTTTAAAAGGTTTGGTCTGAAACACTTTAATTTTGCACATTATTGCCAAACAAAATGTTATTTTTCAGAGTAAATTGGACAAAAAATAATGAATGTGTTGAGACGAAATAACTAAATTAAAGACATTTTTGGTGTAGTGTTCAGGTTTAAAGGTAGCTGGTTTGATCAACCCAAGTACTAAGCTTTGAGCTATCACCATTGTGTGGTTGAGCAAGACAATGAACCCCAGTTCACTCCAGGGGGTCTCTCTAAATGTATTGTACTGTACTGTGTCTGAAAAAGGTTTTTATGTCCATGATGTGACAATAACTGTGGTATCATCTGCATCTCGAGTATTTTGACAAACGGTTCCCTACAAGTGCTGTCACTTCTGTAGAGAGAGTAAATAAGAAGAGCAGTTGTCTGGGGGTGCACCAGTACTAATAATCATTAATAATAGTTATTGGTATACATTGATCAGATGTAACATTAAAACCACCTGCCTAATATTGTGCAGACCCCCTTATGCCGTCAAAACAACTCTGATGCATCAAAGCATGGACTTTATTTGACCTCTGAATGTGTCCTGTGGTATCTGGAACCAAGACATTAGCAGCAGATTGAGACCAGCCTTTAAGTCCTGCAAGTTGGAAGGTGGGGACTCTATGGACCAGATTTGTTGGTCCTGCACATCCCATAGATGCTCAATTGGATTGAGAGTTGGGGAATTTGGAGGCCAAGGCAACACCTTGAACTCTTTGTTATGTTCCTCAAGCTGTTCCTGACTAATTTTTGTAGTGTGACAGGGTGCATTATACTGCTGAAAGAGGCTACTGCCATCAGGAAACACCATTGCACTTTCAACAGTAGACAGGGATCATCATGGGCACTCTGACCAGTCTGTGGCTACCTAGCCCCCAAATCAGCAAACTGCAATGCACAGTGTCTTCTGGCATCTTTCTGTCATGGTCAGCATTATGTTTTTCAACAAACTGAGCTACAATTCTGTAGCTCCTCTGTGTGATTGGACCAGATGCGCTAGCCTTCACTCCCCACCTGCATCAATGAGTCTTTGGCACCCGTAACCCTGATGCTGTTCATCGGTTGTCCTCCCTTGCAGGGCCGTACAAAGACATTTTGTGTACCCCTTTCATAATTATTTATAAAATATAGTTACAGTTAATTACTCTAATTAACACTATACACAAGGCTGTTATACCAATTAAATTAAATCAGTATCAACAAAATCCATCTTACCATTTATCAAAATTGCAATTACAATTGCATAAATAATGTTATGAGTTTAATATTGTAAATAAAACATTATGAACACAGAAATACACTGAACAAAATTATAAACGCAACACTTTTGTTTTTGCCCCCATTTTTCATGAGCTGAACTCAAAGATCTAAGACTTTTTCTATGTACACAAAAGGCCTATTTCTCTCAAATATTGTTCACAAATCTGTCTAAATCTGTGTTAGTGAGCACTTCTCCTTTGCCAAGATAATCCATCCACCTCACAGGTGAGGCATATCAAGATGCTGATTAGACAACATGATTATTGCACAGGTGTGCCTTAAGCTGCCCACAATAAAAGGCCACTCTAAAATGTACAGTTTTACGGCTTATGGTAGAGAAATGAACATGCAATTCATAAAAAATTTTAAAAAGTGTTGCGTTTATAATTTTGTTCAGTGTATGAAACACTGGGAAAAATACTATTATATATGTATGTATTTGTAAAGAATCATTAATTCAACCATTTTTTTCAAACCGGCTGATTTATTTATGAACAAAGTAAGTGACCATTGTGTTTATGAATGGGTCATTGAATCATTGACTCACCTGATTTGTTCACAAACGCTGGATTATTTGGGAACGAAACACCATTCTGTGTTGCTGAGATACGGGTAGCATGACCCACTATTTTTATTGAAAAAATAGAGCAAAAACAGTCAAAATTGACATTGTTGTGTGTAAAATTTGTCATGTAATGTAATTCACTTTAAAATGAGTCTCGAGACTTCTGGTTATGGGGTGTGCAGAGTAGTCGCACACTTAGCGTGCTACCGCAGTTTTATTTTTAAGTTTCTTGTTAAACCGTTCTTTTCTCATCTGTAGTGCCAACAAAGTTTCATAAACGGGCTGTAATTGTTTGGATCACCTTATCATGTCTAAAGTTAAAGGAAAACTCGCAGAAAAGGACAAGGAGTGCTAGCAGATTTTTATGGCTAACATAAGTTCGCTGCTGGACGAACACAGAGCGGTCCTTTCAGCCAATTTCAAATCCTTATTCGAGTCCCTTGCTTCTACGCTGGATAGCATTCAGTCAACTATTAACGATCACGGACAACGCACTTGATTCTCTCGAAGTTAATGCCACTTCAGTTAACCAACGGCTCCAGCAACTTGAGGGCCCCTACTCCGCGTTGCAGAAAGACAACGATCTGCTCTAACACAAAGTAGCTGATCTGGAGGGATGCAGCAGATGTCAAAACATTTGGATCATTGGATTACCTGAATCGATTGAAGGCCCTCATCCATCAGCATTTTTCTCTCAATTGCTCATTGATGTGCTTGGTCCAGAGGTCCTCACTTCACCCCCCGAGATAGATCGAGTGCATCGGAGTCGTGCTCCCAAGCCAGCGGCGGGAGGAAAATCGCGGCCCGTCATCTTGCGTTTTCACCGATTTCAAGTTAAAGACCTTGTAATCCGCGAGGCTCGCAAACGGGGCGTCCTGCATTATAAGGGCCATCCGATTCGCATGTATGATGACTACAGCCCCGACGTATTGAAACAGCGAGCCGAGTACAGTAAAAGTAACTCAGATATTTTCTTGTAAATTAAAAAAGTAATGCGTTACTTTACTAGTTACTTTAAAAAAGTAATCTGATTACGTAACTCGCGTTACTTGTAATGCGTTACCCCCAACACTGTTGACTTGTTGAGCTGTTGCTACTATTGTGGTGAGGACTCCTCTTTTATTTTTATTAAAATTTTTTATTATATTTTTTTTAAATAATTCTCGCCTTACTATGTACTGTAATTCCGTGAGTACCGTACATTTTTAGTTTTGAATCTTGACATATCTATGTATCCTTGCACGGTGGTTTTGCTGTAAGATTAATGCAGTTTTGCTACATAGTTATATAGCCCGCGCGGTTCGCATAAATTCTAGTTTCACGGCTCTGTGTTTTCTTTTGAGATGTTCGATTGATAAGGTTTAACATGTGTTCTTTAAATCTATTTACACTTTAATATGGGGGCAGTGCGATTGGTACAAGGAAGTATTCATCTAAACTGAGTGCTGTTCGTTGCTGTTCTTTTTTCGGCAACTGGTTTGGGGTTGGTATGTTTAATGTGCGTGCTACCACCTTCTATTTTGCTTTCGGGAAATTTGTCATGGCTGCAGATTTTTGTTGGATTATTTCCTCTAAAAGACACTTATGCTAAATCGTAACACCAGTTTGGCATCCAGCGGTGCTTTGAGATTTATCAGCTGGAATGTGATGGCATTGAATTCACCTGTGAAACGCAATAAAGTGTTTGATCACAGTTTAAACACTAAAATTGCTTTTTTGCAGGAAACCCACCTTAAACCACCTGATCATCTGAAGCTTCGTAAAGGTTGGGTAGGCCAACTCTACCCTTCTTAATTTTCAAGTAAGGCTCGTGGGACTGCAATCCTAGTGCACAAATCTGTACCTCTATCTGTTTCTAAAGTTATATTGGATCCTAATGGTTGCTTTATTATTGTTACTGGGAAAATCTTTGGTAGTACTTTAAGTTTAGCTAATGTATATGACCGAAATTGGGATAATGAGGATTTCTATAAAAACTTTATTTTCTCTCTTCCAGACTTATTTTCTAGTCAGCTTATTCTGGGTGGAGACTTCAACTGCTGTCTTGATCCCTCACTTGATCGTTCTTCCAATAAGCCCCTCTCTCAATCTAAATCATCTAAAATCATTAAACTGTTTATGGAGCAGTATACAGTCTCGGATGTATGGTGCTTTTTCAACCCCAGTGATAAGCAGTTTTCTTTTTTTTCTCCTGTACATGGTACCTTTTCTCGAATTGATCTCTTTCTTATCAATAACAAGTTGCTCTCTTCTGTTTGTATCTGTTTTTATAGTCATATAGTAATTTCAGATCATGCTATCATCATAGTGGATATCTCATTTCCACGTGTATCTTTCACACGATCCCCTTGGCGCTTTAATTCATTTCTTCTTACTGACCCAGATTTCATTGAAACCATTAACAGTCGCATTGATCTTTTCATTTCTACTAATGTTAACCCAGACATGTCAGCATCAGCAATCTTGGAGGCATGCAAAGCCTATTTACGTGGAGAGATCATTTCCTACTCTGCCTTTCGGGGAAAAAATACTGCTGAAAGGGGCATCTCTATTTCTAGGGATTTGATTAACTTACAGTCCAAATGCGCTGACGCACCTGACCCTGAACTTCTCAAAGATTTGCTTATTAAAAAGTATGAATTTTATATATTGGCTGCTGATGGGGAAATCAAAGCATTACTTAAGTCTCGTCATAATTATTATGAATCTGGAGATAAGCCAGGCAAAATATTGGCCCACCAAAATCGACAATCTGTCTCAACTCAACATATCTTACAGATCGATACCATCGATGGTACAACCATTAACCCTCAAATTATTAATGAACAATTCAGGAGTTTTTATTCTTCGTTGTATGCTTCTGAGTGTTCATCTGAAGAGGCTGAATTTGATGTTTTTTTAGCCCCCTAAACATTCCTTCTATTGACTCTGAGACATCTCTCAGATGGAATGTTTAACAAATCCTTACAAGCTGACATACTCCCCCAAAATTTAAGAAAGGCCACTATCTCACTAATATTAAAGAAAGGCAAGGATCCGCTTCTTTGTAGTAACTATCGTCCTATTTCTTTGTTATGTGTGGATGTTAAAATATTCGCTAAGATGCTGGCAAGGCGTCTAGAGGCTGTTCTGCCTTCAATAATTTCTACAGACCAAACAGGGTTTGTTAAGGGAAGACACTCTTTCCACAACATCCGGCGTCTATTTGATGTATTGTACTCTCCTTCAACATCTACCACTCCTGAGCTGGTTATTTCGATGGACGCAGAGAAGGCATTTGACTGTGTGGAGTGGCCCTATTTGTTCTACACTTTAAAAAGATTTGGATTTGTCAGTAAATTTATTTCCTGGATTAAACTTCTGTATGCTTCTCCTTTAGCTCGTGTCCGTACCAACAATGACTATTCTGACTATTTTCCTCTCCGACGTGGTACTCAGCAGGGCTGTCCACTCTCCCCCATACTGTTCGCCATTGCTATTGAACCTTTGGCAGTAGCCCTTAGGTTCAGTCAGATGATGGGGATCACAAGGGGGGGGGGAGTTCTTTGCATAAACTGTCTTTATACGCCGATGATCTTTTGCTTTTTATCTCTGATCCAGACCGATCCATACCCCAAGCGTTAGTTTTATTGGAGGAATTTGGACAGGTCTCAGGGTATAAACTAAATTTTCATAAGAGTGAACTAATGCCTATAAACTCAGCGGCCATAGCTTATCCTCTTTCAAAACTCCTGTTTAAGACATCATTAGATCATTTTAATTATCTGGGCATCTGTATAACTAAAAACTATTCTGATCTCTTTAACTGTAATTTCTCTCCTCTGCTGGATCAAAGGACTAAAGATTTTCAACGTTAGTCTTTACTGCCTCTTTCCCTAGGAGGTTGGATAAATTGTATAAAAATTAACATACTGCCTACATTTTTATATCTCTTTCAATGCACACCAGTTTTTATTCTCAAGCGCTTCTTTCACTCTTTGGATAGCTCTATTTCTCCGTTTATCTGGAATGGGAAAACTCCCAGAATACGAAAAGGCATCTTACAAAAAACCAAGGAGTTGGGTGGTTTAGCACTACCCAACTTCTTGTTTTATTATTGGGCTGCAAATATCAGAAATATGTTATTCTGGTGTAGTTCTGATGACCAGCCCCCACCCTGGTTAAGGATCGAGAAGGCTGCATGTGATAATTCTTCACTTATGTCTCTTCTCTGTCTTCCTCTTTCATTATCACCTTTAACATTTTCCAATAATGTTATAGTTAAGAACTGTCTAAAGATCTGGTGTCAATTGACCGTTCGCAAGGAGCTTGATTGACAGGCGATCTGACCAATCAGAACGCGGATATTACGTGGCACTGCTGCTACCCGCCATCTTGCCCGACATCTACGGACGGTCTCCATAGAAATCCATGTTAAAACAGGGTAAAAAAAGATAGACTGAATTTAAACTTTTTCAATTTGGCTAAATATAAAAATGTGAGCAGGGTTAAGCTGTGCTGTTGTTGACTGCCACAGTAACGGCAATAACCCAGTCAGCAAACAAATTTGGCCCAGATTTGGCATGCATCTGGCACAGCTGGCCTTCATCCGGCACTGGCATACAGCATGTGGGCCAAACATGGCCCGGGTTTGGCAGAGATGGTACCGGGTTTAAAACGGCACAGAAGATATGGGCCAGATGTCAAATGTAGTATTTGGCCCAGATGTCAAATATAGATATGTAGGCCACATAGGTATGGCCGATCTTGACCCACATTTAAAATCAATTTCAAATATTTTTGAGTAAAATCCCAATGTTTTCCCATACAGAAAGGTAATATATTCACATATATGTGAAACACTGTTGAATATATTGAAATATATTTTGAAAATATATTTTGAAAATGCATAACATAAAGCTCATGTTGCGTGTTTAATTATGTGTTTAATATATATAAACTGACTTCAAACAATGTTTTGCATTCACTGCTTTCATATTCTCATTCAATTTACAGTTTGATGTAGGCCTACTATCCACTTAAACAATACATTATGAAGTTTCAGGACATTTTATTTGACTTTTATGTACTATTTATGTAAATGCGTAACTTTGATGTGTTTTAATTGGCGCGCGCGTTGAGCATTCAAATCGCATTTAAACTGGAGCAGAGGGGGTTACCATTCTAGGGATGGGCGATACCTCTTATTTTATTTTCGATCCGATACCGATATTTTCAAGCCCAGTATCGTCAATATCGATACCGATACCTCTAAACTAAACTGATCTTTTTTTTCAATTTTCAATTCAAGTTTTCAATTCATGTTTATTTGTATAGCGCTTTTCACGATACAAATCATTGCAAAGCAACTTTTACAGCAAATGAAGTTTCTACAATATTTGGTGGTAGCTTATCAATGGTGACTGTCAGTTAATGTACATATGGCAGAAATGTACGGAAAAATCAATTAAAGACGTAATCAATTAAAGACGTAATCAAACAGACGATGAACACTATTAACAGCAATTATGTCCTATGAAGGGTTGGCATCATCTCTTCTCAGGTGTTCTGCATCCAGACTGAAGCTTTTGTAAATCCTAGTTACAATCCCATAGCAGAAACAGAGAAACAAATAGAGACATAATTAGCGTAGCTGCTGTTCCAAACAAGCAAAATTGATTTGTTTAACCCAAGCTAAAGAATAACAATGTGCATTTGATCAGATATAACTGCAGTACAAGATTATGAGATGCATTATTTGAATGCTTGGCCAAAGAGATGTGTCTTTAATCTAGAATTAAACAGAGAGAGTGTGTCTGAACCCCGAACATTATCAGGAAGGCTATTCCAAAGTTTGGGAGCCAAATGCGAAAAAGCTCGACCTCCTTTATTGGACGTTGCTATCCTAGGTACTACCAAAA
>NW_015659385.1:66707-68680 GCF_001515625.1 Sinocyclocheilus rhinocerous
CACTCACTCTCACACACACTCACTCTCACACACACACACACACAGACAGAAAGACACACACACACAATTAAATTCATGTTTATTTGTATAGCGCTTTTCACGATACAAATCGTTGCAAAGCAACTTTACAGCAAATTAAGTTTCTACAATATTTAGTGGTAGCTTATCAGTGGTGACTGTCAGTTAATGTACATATGGCAGAAATGTACGGAAAAATCAATTAAAGACGTAATCAAACAGACGATGAACACTATTAACAGCAATTATTATATGATGCAATCAAACTTATAGCAAAATGTGGTAGTTCTGTATGTTGTTTCAGGGTTGGCATCATCTGAGGTCCTCTGAGGGGTTGGCATCATCTCTTCTCAGGTGTTCTGGATCCAGACTGAAGCTTGTGTAAATCCTAGTTACATCCCGTGGCAGAAACAGAGAAACAAATAGAGACATAATTAGCGTAGCTGGTGTTCCAACCAAGTAAAATTAATTTGTTTAACCCAAGCTAAGGAATAATAATGTGCATTTGATCAGATATAACTGCAGTACAAGATTATGATATGCATTATTTGAATGCTTGGCCAAAGAGATGTGTCTTTAATCTAGATTTAAACAGAGAGATCTCGTCTGAACCCCTAACGTTATCAGGAAGGCTATTCCAGAGTTTGGGAGCCAAATGCGAAAAAGCTCTACCTCCTTTAGTGGACTTTGCTATCCTAGGTACTACCAAAAGTCCAGAGTTTTGCGACCTTAGGGAGCATGATGGGTTGTAGCGGTAGAAGACTAGTTAGGTATGCAGGAGCTAAAAAAAGGCTTAAGGGCCTTGTAGGTAAGTAATAATATTTTGTAACTGATACGGAACTTAATAGGTAGCCAGTGCAGAGACTGTAAAATTGGGGTAATATGATCATATTTTCTTGACCTGGTAAGGACTCTAGCCGCTGCATTTTGGACTACCTGTAGCTTGTTTATTGAAGATGCAGGACAACCACCTAGCAGTGCATTACAATACTCCAGTCTAGAGGTCATGAATGCATGAACTAGCTTTTCTGCATCAGAAACAGGTAACATATTTCGTAACTTGGCAATGTTTCTAAGATGGAAGAATGCTGTTTTTGTAACATGGGAAATATGATTTTCAAAGCTCAAACTCAAAACACACGGCAGCAACAAACAGGAAGTGAATTTTTAATTATTAAAATAATATAATCAGTAATTATACTCACTTAATATTAGATTTTAAAGCCATGTTTTTTAACATTTCATAGGCCTTTTTTGTTTACACTGTCAGAAATAAAATATACTATAATTGTATTTAGCCCTTCACTTGGGCAGTAACCTCAAAGGTGCTACTATACCCCTAAAAGGGAGTATATTAGTACCATACAAGTATGCATGCTTTAAGGGTAGATAAGTTACAAAGGTGCACCTTTGAGGGTACCTCAAGAAAAATAAACATGGTGTTACACAAGTACTAAAATGTATTATTATTATTATTATTATTATTACCATGGTAAATTTGTGGTTACTGCAGTTTTACTACAAATACTGTGGTAAACTGTGGTTACTGTAATAAAACCATGGTTAATTTGTCAAATTAACAGTTCCTGCGGCTCAGTGGTAGAGCATTACGTTAGCAACACAAAGGTTGTGGGTTCAATTCCCAGGGAACACACGTACTGATAAAAAAATGTATAGCCTGAATGCACTGTAAGTCGCTTAAGCGTCTGCTAAATGCATAAATTTAATTTAAATTTAATTTTTGTAAAAGGCTGCCAGGCTGTTGTACCCCTAAAGGTGAAACTTTAGCTTTTTTTTTTTGACAGATTTATTAACAGCAATTACAGATCATAACACAATCCATTTGAACTTATGACAATCAGTTTAAATAAATTTACTTGCACAAACTAGCCAATTTAAAATAAATATTACATGTACACAAAAGTTTGGGGTCAGTAAGATTTTGTAATATTTTT
>NW_015659385.1:68690-106978 GCF_001515625.1 Sinocyclocheilus rhinocerous
GAGTGAGATGACACGAAGGCTCTATCACTGCAACTCCGAGATCAGAGCACATTTGAATTAATCAAAACTGAAACTAAATATGTCGGTTTATACGATCCTCTTTTATCTTTTAAACGGCCCAGATTGATAAATCCTTGAAAACTGCTAGACTTGATTAGTTTTGACTGTGCAAAGTTCTGTATTATGTTCTACAATATGAACTTAACAAGAGGCTTAGTTCTGTGTAAAATTATAGAGCGACACGAAGGTAAGCGCATTATTGTTTTTTTTGTTTTTTTATTATAATTCAGTGTATCAATGAATGACACCGTTTTGAGTTGACTGTCATGGTGTGTGCATGAACGAGTCTGAAATACCTGCTAAATACGTTGCTTTTTCCTATCACTTAGGCTATATCGGGCACTTTTTGCATTTAAATTGGATTATTCTGACTGCTGACATTGAAAATCATGCATGTGTTGTTTCGAGGGTAGGCTATCGGTTAATTTCATGATTGCCGTTTTTGTTTTAAGGAGTTAAAATGGCGCTTATCAACCTTGATTGACATATTCTATCACACCATTTTGACAGTTAAAGTTTTGGGCGGGTTTTTGTGAGCTTTTGGGCTGGAAATTGTCGATCCAATCTGGCAACACTGCTGTGCACTGACCTGTTTCGTAGTCCTGTATAATTGTGCTGATAGATAGATAGATAGAACACATAAATTGTACATTGGATTTTGATGAATGAAATATTGAAATTGAACATCTTTACTTGCATACATGGTGTAATTGGTTGAGAACAAAATTACAATGGTCAGTACAAGCCAAAATCATCAACCCACTGAGGGCTGGATTCAAAATTAAAGTAAATTTTGAAATTACAGGTTGATCCAACTTGCATAAATTTCATCACGGCAACAATAATAATGTAAGTCGTTAGTGTGTATGGCCACATGCCTATATGCAAGCTCCAAGACAGTCTGTGGTGCTTTTTTGTGACTTCAGATGCCCCGATACATAACATTGCAGAGGTTCTCAATTGGACTCAGGTCTGGGGAATGTGAGTTCCAGTTAATGGCATCAATGCCTTTGTCATCCAGAAGCTGCCTATACACACTGGCCATATGAGGCTGGGCATTGTCATGCATCAGGAGGAACACAGGGCCAACTGCACCAGTGTAAGGTCTGACAATGGTCTGAGGATTTCATCCCGGTACCTAACAGCAGCGTGGGTCCCATGCTTAGTTATTAACCTGCTCTTATCCATGAGGTGAACAGGGCACCAATGGCGGACCTGCCTATTGCTGGGGTTCTCTGGCAAATGCCAATCCAGCTGCACGGTGCTGGGCTGTGAGCACAGGTTTCACTAGGGTACGTCAAGCCCTCATGCCATCCTCATGGAGTCTGTTTCTGAAGTTTGGTCAGAAACATGCATGCCAATAGCCTGCTGGATACCGGTTCTGCTGCTGGGCTGTTGCCCTTCTACATCCCTGTCCAACTGTGCCATCCTGGAGGAGCTGGACAATTGTTGTCACAAAGACACTAACAAAACACAAAACTAGAGACAAATCAGTCAAGAAGGATATGAAGGTTGCTGTTGCCTCTCTATTGCACCTGTTGTCACTTTCATTTGCACCATACTGATTCACAATCCTTTCTGCTTCCTTACTGGACAGATTGATATCCCTGAAGTTTAATTGACTTGGTGATATGCTCTGAATATTAAGTGTTCCCTTAATTTTTTGAGCAGTGTATTTCATTATTATAACTGAATATTATTTCTACATTTTTATGTCTAAAACTTTTATTTTCTAAAATAAGACCTAAAACTGGCCTTAAGACTGAGATCACACATACTGTATTTACATTATTGAAAGTAGTCGATTGGTAAACCTTTAAAGACTTTTTTTTAATTTATGCTTTTTTAAGACTTTTTACAGTCAACAAATTTAAACTCTGTATTGTCAAGTTGCTGTTGTCAAATAAAATCTATTTTGATTCATTTATTCTTTTTTATATCTTTTTATTTTACAATCTCCTGGCAGAGAGATGTGTATACATCTGTATATTTCTCAAAAGCAATGAACCTTATCATCACACATTAGATGATCAACAAAATGAGATGTTACTGTAATGAATCTGATGCATGTTAATCAACATTTGGTAGTACAGCTTCCACAAACAAAAGCTGGTTTTGTCATACATTTTGTTCAAACATATATGGAGTAAGTGATCTTTGACATTATACTGAAGATCCTTGGCACATTTGCGAATTAAATGTCACAACATTTCTTGTTGGGAAACTATATGGAACTCATGTGTTGTCTTTCTTAGCAAGTGTAATTTCTTCTAACAGGACTCCATGATGCGTCTGATGGAACAAATTTTCACTGGGCCTAGACCCATATTATTAAAGCTGCTGTACTCCCCTGGCCTGATGTATATCATTCTGCCTTCGAAATTGGGCTGTTCATACAGAAGCCAGTGGCCATGTGTGACATTGCAGGACTGGCAATCAGTCATGTGAAAACGTTCCTGGATTGACTCACAGTCATCCATCAGCTCGTACTTTTGTCCGACAAAGAATTACCATAGAGATCATTCTGCAAGACCTGATGCAGTCACTGATGCTTGCTCCCATGATCCGTTGGTTATCAGGATAGTCTCCTCTTCTTACCAGCATTTGGTGACCTATGAAGTTGGTGCGCTCATAGACCATAAAGCAGCCGCTTTCCACCCTACATGAGCAGCAGCGGCTCAGGTATGTGGTCACCTCAGAGCAGTCACCGCTAGTCTCATAGTTACGACCATGGAAGTTTCTGTCCTCATAGAATATTATCTGGAAAGTATAGTGACAAAAAGACATGCTTACAATGGATATGCTACTCTTTGTTCTTTACTTTGCTTGTTAATCCAATTGAAAGTGCACTGTCCTTGTATTCCTCCAATAACAGCTGACATTGTAAAATCAATGTATATCTTATTTCAAGTGTGATTTGGTCTAAGTAGTAATCCCATTCAAAACCACATTTGTCTTCTTCAGCATAGTTATCTCCTACCTTTCCCATGATTTTGCATTTGTTTCTATAGTGTCAGTGTTTTACTGTGTTGCTTTTATACTCAACTTGATTGCTAAAAATCTATAGCTCATTGTTTGAACTTCTTACTCAGCAATTCTATTTTTTTCTAAACTAGGCTACAAGTAGTTACCAGAACTGTTTGCGCCTATACCCTGTGCCAACTGTGGCTTTTCTTGGTTGTAGGGCAGGTGGAGGAGGACAACTGGTCCACTGATGTGTCATTCACTGTACATTTGAAACAGAATAGAGTAGAATAGAGAGAATAGAACAGAGACATATATTTCAGTAATAAAATATGTTTTGTAAGTTTTTTTTTTTTCCCCTAAAACTGTCAAGCATATCAGTCCTGCCTTAAGGGGACACTGGTAACTGAAGATCTCCTAGTGCCATACTGGATTATTTTAGCTTATTCTCTTATTCTCGCTGTTATGTTGGTGTTTGTTTATTTATTTATTTTCATTTAAGACTTGGAAATTAAACTAAAAACAGAAAGATTGCTTCTTTTCATTTGTGTGTAGGACAGGTTGATTATTCAGAAGTGTATTTCACAGTATGGTACACTATCTTTACATTGTGGTACACAAGTATTGTTTTACATGCATACAGACATAAAAATAACCAATGCCTTTTTTTGCCCATGTCAATTTTTATGTTATATTTTGAGGGGTTTTTTTTACCTGTATTGGACTGGACAGTAGGAAGAGAGGAGAGAAAGGAACAGGACTGGCAAAGGACCTCTACAACTTGGGTCACCTGAGGCACATGTCAGAGTGCTTCCCACAAGGCCATTGCTCTGACGCCCATGAGCATTTTGGTAATACAACACAGTCAATATTGGTTGTAATGTCACGGCATGAACATTCAGCTGTCTGCATGATATCTAACTAGAATTATTAATATATAAATCTTTAGAATTATGTTTGGTATATATAATGATTTTATTGAGTCTTTTCACAACAGATGATAGCCCCTTTCACACATACAGGCTTTACTGGTAAATTTCAAAAATACCGGTAAATTGTGGTCTGTGTGAAAGCCAAACGTCTACTCTGGGCCAATCATAACATTCTGACGCAGATGAATCATTTACTCCGCTCTATGTAGTTTGCTTTGAAGTTGGCTAATACAATGTCTCTGGGCCAAAAGCAGCTGAATGAATGTGAAGGTTTGACACAAAAATGAAAACATCAACAAAAACATTGACCGTGTATACCCCTCCATGCTTACAAACCCAACATTTCCTGTTAATGATGTCTCCGAATTTACCGGTATTTTGAAACTGATGTATGAACGGTGTTTTACCGGTAAAAGGTGGAACGTCATTTCCTGTGTGAACAGCGCATTTTTATATTTACTGGTAAAGTCGCTCCAGTAATTTTGCAGCAATTTACTGGTATTACTGTGTGAAAGGGGCTAATGATTTATTTGATATGTTTCATTTCCATTGGTTTGCACACTTTTGGTACAATGACACTAATGGCAGAACTCAAAAGTGGTGAAAACAGGCCAAGACAACAGAAAAAATGCAAGGTGAGAAATTTATTGTTTATGCTTATATTATCATTTATAGTTTCAGACTGTGAATTTAACACAAGTCCATGATTCTTCTAACAGAGCTGAATTTGACGTTGCTGTATCCCATATCCCTGAAGCTCCTGTACTCTCCAGGTTTGAAGTATATCATCCTGCCTCTGTAGTGGGGCTGCTCATACATGAGCCAGTGGCCGTCCATCACATGGCAAGACTGGCAGTCGGACATGCGATAACGGTCAGTGAAGGAATCGCAGTCATCTTTCAGCTCATACATCTGACCTCCAAAGTTATCCCTCTCATAGATCCTCATTCTGTAGGGTCCAGAGCATGTGAGCGAAGCGCTCCGCTACGTTTTCCGCTCTATGGACGTGCGCTCCACTATTTAGGCCTATATACAGCTGTGTGTTAGCTTAGGTCTATAGTTTAACTGAGATTATTTAATAACTACGGAGCTCCGAATATAATTCGAATTAACAATTCGTTTCTACGACGTCAGCAGGTTTTATTATTTTTTTAATTAATTTATTATTATTTATTAATTTTAAGCAATAATGATTTTAATAAGTAATTACGAAATATAATAATTCGTTCCACGATTTAGGCCTACTATAGGGAATGAACGAATTAACGAACGAATGAATTCGTGGCAGCTAAGCCTAAACAAGAGAATGAGTACTTAATTCGTGGCCATAATTTAGACTAAACAAAAAAATTTATTCTTAATTCGTGGCCATAATGTAGTCCTAGCATAAAAGAGAACTAGCCTATTCTAAATTCGTGGCTGTGATTTTGTCTGCATGTCATGATCGGGGCTCCGTACAACCGAATATAACCTTAGCCTACCTGTTTATTCATTTATTATGGTATGTAACTAGCTCACCTTTTGCTGCACCATGTTTGCATACATCTTCGTGTATACGTATTGTAATCAATATGAATCTGTACTAACTTTAACAGTCTCCCCGCACTCCCTCTCAGTTTCTTCTCCCTGCTCATTCTTAACTTAGATTTTTTACTTTACATTTATGTATAAGGCTTGCAACTTCGTTGAAACAATATCTGGACTCCATAACTGCTCTACTATTCTTGATCTCTACAGATTCTCGATCTCGAACAAGCAAATCACCAAACGGCATTCTGGGTTGAGCGAGCGGCACTGAGCGTATTGAGCGAGCGGAGCGGAATCTTCAGAAAGGCGCTCTGCACTCTTAAGGAAATATTACCACTCCGCTCCGCTCACATGCTCTGGTAGGGTCCCCTGTACTGTAAGATTAAAAGAAATGTATTGATTCAGTCTGATTCAATGCATTTCTAATTCAATACAGTCTGAATAATTGAGCACAGATAATACTATTATTGTTTTATTTTTTGTTACCTGAGGAACCATGCGACAGGACCTGATGCCATCACTCATTCCCATGCCCATGCAATCCGCATACTCACCCCTCCTCATAAAGAACTGGTTTCCCATGTAGTTAGGACGGTCATAGACCACAAAGCAGCCGCTCTCCACTCTGCATGAATGGCAGCGGCTGAGGTAGGTAGACATATCAGAGCAGTCACTGCTGCACTCATAGGAGCGACCCTGGAAGTTCCTGTCCTCGTAGAAGATGATCTACAAAGAAATAAATGTGAATAATGTGAATATTAAAATACAAGTGGTCTCTCTGTAAACAGTAGCCTTTAACATTTGAAGTAACTGGCTTTTTTGGCTTGCATTACACAACAGGTATGTGTATTAGAGCTTGTTTATGTAGCAAATGTTGAATATAATTACCTAACCGTTTGCACATAAAAAAATGTCATCTTTGCATTTATTAAATTTATGGAGGATTTTGCTGTTTTTGGCAGCTCTACTCCACTGGATTAAGGCCACCCAATACATACCTTGCCCATGTTTGCTAGTCTTCGTGGGATTCTGTCCAGTTGCTGTCTGTCTGACTGCTGCTGCCTTTTATACTTTATAGGCTGATAAGGGTTTTTGTTATTCAAATAGCCTGGAACCTGATGATCAAGCAGGTCTGTGATTTCTGTTAATTTAAATTGTGCAATCACAGCCTTCATGAAACAAATAGAATGAAAGACAAACAGAAAGATAGAGTGAGAGAGAGACAGCAAATGAGAGTGAAAAAGCAAGAGAAATCACGTCAGCCAAGAGTTACCATGTCTGAATAATTCCTTAAAGGGGTCATATGATGCAATTTCAAGTTTTCCTTTCTCTTTGGAGTGTTACAAGCTCTTGGTGCATAAAGAAACATTTTCCAAGTACTTAACAAGTAATACTTGTCAGTCGTCATAAAGAGTCTTATTTTTAAATAAATCTAAATAAATGTCACGTTCATGTCAAATGAACAAAATTATATGTAATTTTTGCAAAAATAGATCAGCAGGTACAGTGTGCTTAAAAAGATTTTAGATTTCCCTTCACATAACTAGCGATTTCAATAGTTCTACCAAGAGAGGTCACTAGAATTAACAATGGTGTGAAGCAAAACTTTATGTAAATGTGTATGAAAGTAAAATTTTGTTTTTTGTTTATATTCAGTATTTGCCAAATCTCTAATGTATCAGTTTTGACCCCATATTATTCCTTTTTAAGTCCCCCTTTTCCCACTCTCCACTTTGAAGTAGCATTTGATTGCAGTAACATTATTTGAAATTTATAGGTTATTTAATGCCTTCTTAGACATTATGCAAGTATGTTTTATCAAGCTCTGTCTCTAACATGTGGAGAACACTTTTCGAGGTGTTTGAAGCACAGCTTTGAGACCTGTACCTGTACCTCAGCCTCTGCAAATGAAATTAGTTAATAGTAAAGTGTGATGGCTTTAAATGGCAACTATGTCTTACACTCAAAGATTTGCAAAAAAAGTGGTTTAAATGTCAAGAAGAACTATTTATAGTACAATTACTTTTGACCAATAGGTGGTGTTGTTACCAAATTGATAGGCATTTGTCATGGCATTGTGGCACTGATTAAAGAAAAATATTTAATGTAGGCCAAAACATAGTAAATGTGTTAACTTATTACAGGTTCAAAAAAGTATATTATTGACTAAATTCAAAATGGCGACACACCGTACAGTGTGTCCAACATTGGAAACATGGGTTTTATTGCATTACCAATAATTAAAGGAATCTAAAGCATCATGATACTAATTAATTAATAAATAACTGTAAGCATATATCATATACCGTAAACTATACCATTCAAAAGTTTTTGAACAGTAAGGTTTTTAATGTTTTCTGCATTTATTTGATCCAAAATACAGCAAAAGTTTCACAGCAAAAGTATTGTGAAATATTTTTACTATTTAAAATATCTGCTTTCTATTTGAATATGTTTTCAAATGTAATTTATTCCTGTGATCAACGCTAAATTTTCAGCATAATTACTCCGGTCTTCAGTGTCACATGATCCTTCAAAAATCATTCTAATATGCTGATTTGCTGTTCAAGAAACATGTATTATTATTATTATTATTATTATCAATATTTGAAACAAGATTTCAGGATTCTTTGATGAATAGAACGATCCAAAGATCAGCATTTATCTGAAATAAGCTTTTGTAACATTATACACTATACCATTCAAAAGCTTGGAGTCAGTATAATATTTTTTGGAGAGGTGGGGGGTGAGGGGAAATTATAGAAATTAATACTTTTATTTAGCAAGGATGCTTTAAATTGATCAAAAGTGATGATAAAGACATTTATAATGTTACAAAAGATTTCTATTTTTAGATAAATGCTGTTCTTCTGAATTTTCTGTTCATCAAAGAAACCTGAAAATTCTATTCAGCTGTTTTCAACCTAATAATAATGTTTTTTGAGCAGCAAATCAGAATATTAGAATGATTTCTGAAGGATCATGTCACTGGAGTAATGATGATAAAAAAAAATTCAGCTTTGAAATCAAAGGAATAAATTACATTTTAAAATATATTCAAATAGCAGTTATCAAATATCAATATCAATATCAAAAAGCAGTTATTTGAAATAGTAAAAATATTTCAACATTTTACTGTTTTTGCTGTGCTTTGGATCAAACAAAATGCAGGCTTGGTGAGCAGAAGAGACTTCTTAAAAAAAAAAAACTTAAAAATCTTACTATTCAAAAATTTTGACTGGTAGTGTATATGGTGACCGTGATTTCACCAAGTACAACATGTTCCTGGATCAAAATCCTTGTTGATCCTGGAACAACATTCCAATTAACCAATCAGAATTGAGGGATAACTTTTCAGGAAATATCTGTTTTAGGCTTACGATCAGGGTTAGGTGCTTCTACACCCTTGTTAATCAGCTATCATTTCACACTGATTTTAGGAATAAATTATGGGTAAGGTTAGGTTTAGGGGTAGGGATTGGGTTTAGTCTATATTTTTGGACAGTAATGTTGATCCAGGATCAACAAAAGATGTTGATCCAGGAACATGTCTTATTTGGCAAAATCACGGCGACCTAGTGTATATAGTGTTTTGTTTTGCCATAAACTTCTTAGGTACTCTCAGGGCATAATGCCATGGTGGATATAGCTTTACTTCCACGCTGTCTAATTCGCTGACACATGAAAAATGATTTTGTGTATCAGAACACTTTAATTTTGACCACAATGGTCTTATGAGGATCTCTGTTTAATGAAACATTTAAAGGTCTAATATACTTTTATAATCTTTGATTGATGCACCCGATTGATCGATTTCCCCATCTATTAACAGTAATTTAAATTACGCATGTAAAATGCATAGAATTGCATGTAAATAAATTCAAGATTTAAAAAAAAAAGTTGTTTTTTTTTTAGGAGAAAAGTTTGTCTTCGATTCAAAAGTTAACAAACATTAATAAAAGGGACGTTTTCAGATACTATCGAATAACTGAAAAATTGTGAAAAACCTTTTATCATCAGGACATCTTTGTGCATTGTACCGCACTTCCATTTCCATATGTAAACATGCACTATTCGGACATGTTTGACTTTTGCACTCGGGTCTTGCATGTGACAGTAAAAAGAAATTAGTGTCTCTTCTAGACCTTGCATTCCACTGCCCTGCAGCTCACATTTTTCATTGTTCTGTGTGAATGGCCCATAAGGAACACAGTAGATGCCTCAACACCAGTACTTGGCCTCTAAATCCTCCTTGATGTACGCCATGGTTGCCAGTCATAACAGTGATTTTGCTGGAGCTGATAGTGTGAGGGTGCTGTTGGCAAACATTTGAATGCATATTTCTGTAGTAAGATAAATAATTAGCCTGAGCTGGCTAAGTAGACAACACTAGTTTAATCAACACATAATGGCATGTTGTACAAGCCTGAGGCTGGGGTTCATTGGCTGAGGTTAGGATGCTTGGTACTCACAATTTTATTGTTGAACAAATCTATGATTCAGTGCTTTAGAACAATACATTGAGCTTGGATATTTTTTTGAATAGCTGATTGCATTTTTTACAACCTGTGCCTTTGTTCAGGACTTGTATAAAGAGACTACAGCACGGTTTGCTATCCAACGTTTCACACCTGACAATGACGACTGAGAGCGTAAGTGCCACTTTCTTCCTGATGGTCTGTGCCCCACAGTGTGGCATGATGTTTTAGCACAATGTAAACCATCAGTGTTGTATTTCCTCTGACAGATTGTGTTCTACGAAGACAGGAACTTCAAGGGAAGATCCTATGTGTGCAAGGGAGACACAAGTGACCTTCATTCTTTTTTTAGCCAATGTAATTCTGCAAAGGTGAAGGGGGGCTTTTGGGTCCTGTATGAGCGGCCAAACTACATGGGCTATCAGTATATTCTGGTCCCAGGGGAGTATCCAGATTATCACCATTGGATTGGCTTCAATGATTGCGTCCGATCTTGTCGTCTGCTTAGGCATGTAAGTCCAATGGCACCACACATGATCATTTTGAATTGCTCTCAGTGAGTCTGTGTTCATAAGATAACAGTGTGGTTAGGTGTATACATAGAAACATCATATGTATTTCCTCCAGGTTACTGGACATCTCAAGCTGAAGTTCTTTGAGAGGCCCAATTTTGATGGCAAAACATGGGAAGTTACAGAAAGCACCCCGTCCCTTCAGGAACATTTCCTCTGCAGAGAGATCCATTCCTGCAAGGTTCAGGAAGGTCCCTGCGTGTTCTTCGAGCATGCAAACTACCGTGGCCATCAGTACCTCCTTGAGAAGGGAGAGTACAGGCGACACACTGAATGGGGGGCCATGCATGCCACTGTGGGCTCTATTCGTCAGATCACCACAGACTGTTGAAATGAATACCTGTCATCACTGCTACTGACAAATACTGAAAAATAAATTTATTTGAAGAGGCACTTATTGATATGAGTCGTATCTATTTTTGACTAGTTGCTATAAAACAGTATAAAGCTGAAATAGTTCTAACATATTAAGTTCAAAAACATTCTTACAAGCTAGTTTATCATTTGTATGAATTTGTAAAGTCAAATCAAGTCACCTTTATTTTTATAATGCTTTATACAATAAAAATTGTTTCATAGCAGCTTCACAATATTGAACAGCAAAGTAACAGAATCAGTGATGCAAACTTTAAAAATAAAGCAAATCCAAATTCTGCTGCAAAGCAGCTGTAGCAAGGCAGTAGTTCAGTGTTGATGTACTTCATTTCAGTAACTGTGTAAAGTTAATTTAATTTATTATAAAACATCACAAGATAGTAGTGTTGTTATTCAGTTCAATGTTGAATTTTGATTCAGTTCAGTTCAATAAGTGTTGATGTTGCAAAATTCAATAATGAACTAATTTTATGCAGGTATAAAGCAGCTCTACAGAGGACAATAGTGTCATTATTCAGCAGTTCAGTTAAATTCAAGTGCCGTTCTCATCCGATAGAGTCAGTGTGATAATATTACTGAATACTAAGTGTTTTTTAGACCCCAACTAAGTGTGCCAAAGGCAACTGTGACAAGGAACGCAAACTCCATCAAGTGATAAAAATGAAGAAATAAATGAAACCTTAGGAGAAACTATGCTCAGTTGGGGACCAGTTCTCCTCTGGGCTAAATGAACAAACATAGTGTGGTATTGAGTACTGTGTGATATTTGTTAATACAGTGTGTGCAGCTCTTTAGCAGAAATGGTTACAAGTTAGATGTTTTACATATTTTATATTTTCATAAAAATTTGTCTTAAAATTTGACAGACATAAATCAGACAAACAACAGTAGTCCAATTCCTGAGCAATTTACAAAGCAAATCAAAATCAGTTATTTTTATCAGATTATATTACATATACCGTGCCTTTGCATAGATATTCATACCCTCAACTGGGACAGTTGACATTTAGCTCAGGAGCATTCATATTGCTTGTAGATGTTACTACACTTCGAGTGGTGTTAACCTGTGGCAAATTCATTTGAATGGGTATGATTTGGAAAGGCACACACCTCTCAATAAAAGGTTTAAAAGCTGAAAATGCATATCAGACCAAAAACCAAGCCCTGCGGTCAAAAGAACTGCCTTTAAAGCTCAGAGACAGGATTGCGTCAAGGCACAGATCTGGGGAGAAGAGTTCAGAAAAAATCTTGAAGAGTTCAGAAACAATTCTGCTGCATTGAAGGTTCACAGAAGCATGTAGCCTCCATTATCCATAATGGAAGACGTTTGGATCAACTAGGACTCTTCCTAGAGCTGGCCAAACTGAGCAAGTGATGGAGAAGGGCCATGGTTAGACTGGTGACCAAGAAGCTGATGGTCACTCTAGTTGAGCTCCATGATCATATATGTAGAAACTTGCAGAAGGACAAACAAACACTTCAACACTCCACCGATCTGGGCTTTATGGCAGTGTGGCCAAACTCAATTTTCTCAGTGAAAACACATGAAAACACACTTGGAATTTGCAACAAAGCACCCTAAGAATTCTCAGATTGTGAGAAACAAAATTCTCTGGTCTGATGAACCTCAATTGCAAGCATCATGTTTGGAGGAAAGCAGGCACTGCTCATCATCTGCAGGGTACCATCCCAAAAGTAAAGTGTGCTGGAAGCAGCCTCATGCTGTGGGGTTGTTTTTCAGTGGCAGGAACTGAAGGACTCGTCATAGAAGAAAAGCTCAATGCACCAAAATATAGAGATAGCCTTAATGAAAACCCAGTCCAGAGCATTCAGAACCTCAGATTGGGCAGAAGGTTCACCTTCCAACAGGACAATGAACCTAAGCACACAGCAAGAGTGGATTATAGACAACTCTGTGAATGTCCAGCCAGAGCCTGGGCTTGAACCCAATCAAACATTTCTGGAGAAACCTGAAAGTGTGTGTCTGCCCACATCCCTGACAGAGATTGAGAGGTAAAGAGGTGAGGAGAAGAATGGCAGATAAATGCAGATGTGCAAAGCTTGCCGCATCATACCCCAAAATACTTGAGGCTGTAATGGTGCTTCAACCAAGTACTGTGTTAAGGGTATGAATACTTATGCAATGTACTCATTTCAGTTTTTTAATTTTAATAAATTTGCAAAGTTGTCACAAATCTGTATTTTTTATTTTATTTTATTTTTTCATTATGGTGTATGGAGTGTAGATTGATGAGGGGGAAAAAAGTTATTTAAATCAGTTTAACAAGACTGCAACAAAACAACATGAAAAAAATAAAGGGGTATGAATACTTTCGCAAGGCACTGTATATAAGATTATGTGAGGTTATAATTTTAAAAATGAATTATATACAACATTCTATATAACATTCTTATTAGACAGTTTGTGTTCACACTGAGAGCAAATGGCTAGTTTCAGTAATTCCACTGTGATCAGATATTTTACTTTGTAATAGCATATTCATTTCTATAATTGCATATTAGTTTATAATATCATAACACTTGATTGTTTTTATTTACATATCATCTGTCTCTCTATATATGGAAATATATAGGAAATTTATAGTATTTGCTATTATTTGTACTTGTGCAATAGTACAACAATGCAACAGTATCTGCCTCTATTTACGATGTAACCTGTTTTAAACTTAGTGTACAGTAAATATCCAGTGCCTTGTTTTAATACTCTGTTTACACATGTATGTTTGGTACAGTGTTATTTTAGTATCACTGGGATAATATTATAGTTTTTATTAATATTTTATAAACATTTAGATATATTTTGTAAAATATATGTTATAAATATTTATTTTCAGTCTGTTTTATTTTTATATTTCCTTTTTTCGTTAGAATTTTAGATTTTAGGTAGTTTTAGTAATTTTGTTGTGTGTTTTTATCGTTTTTGTATTTATATGTACAGTTCAAGTTTTAGCACTTAGCAACTGGCTGAAATATTTCAAATACTTACTTTTTTTTAATTGTTTTAGTTTCAGTTTTAGTTCATGCTATTTATACTAGTTTATAACTATAATAACCCTGGTTAGGTGGTCGCTTTAAGGAACCGAATATGATTCATGAAAATACAAGTGTGAAAGCTGTGTTCATCAGATTGTGTCATTAAAACACCTTTCTTTTATTATTTTTAATCTTCTGCTAAAAACGACAAATGTCTTTTGTTTAATCTGTTGCCATTTTGATGGTAACAGCTGAACTCATGGCAGCTTGGTTGCTTCAGGTGTTGCGTTGTGTTGTGTTGAGCTGAATAAAAGTGTCTCACCACAGCTAAATTTGACATTTTTATTAATACATGGCATAGCATTCACTCATTTTATTACAGTAAAACATTTTCTTGTATTATTAAAATAAAAAACATATATAATGCACAGCCTATTCTCAGTTTCTGTGGTATTGTGTACCTAAGTAAACCTACTGTCTAACAGTAGAGCAAGAGTTTGGGTGGAGCGTACAAACACAAAATGCCATCAGTTCATTCGGGACGTGTTACACCTCATCCAATATGAGCATGTGGCTAGACGCCAGTGCTGCTCCAACTATGCCAGTACCAGCATCTGGAAAACAATTTAATTAGCCCAATAAATATTTTCTGGACTCAGCCATTGCAGAATCAAAAGGTCAGGGTTCCATACAATGGCCACTGCATTAATCTGCAGGAACAATCTAGAAACAATCGCAGTATCAGCTGTTGATGATGCAGTTGCTGCGGCCATTCATATAACAATGATTTGCCTGGCAGAGCAACTCAATGTGAAACATATAAATCTCGCTCATTGCCCTTTCAATACACAGCATACATCAAAAGGAGGAATGAAATTAGCCCCAAACACGGACAGAATGGGAAAAGTAAGACACATTTTGCTTGCGTAAACTGGCTCTGTGATCTCTTCCTTGGCTTAACTATGTTTCTATATCTTCTCCCATACAGATTTTCTTTTATGAGGACAAAAACTTTCACGGACGTTGTTTTGAGTGCAGCATGGACTGCCCAGAGCTGTCGTCCCACTTCAGCCGCTGTAACTCCATCCGAGTTGATAGTGGGGCCTGGGTTTTGTATGAACGTCCAAACTTCATGGGCTGCCAGTACATCCTAACCAGGGGAGAGTATCCTGATTACCAGCACTGGATGGGCTTCAGTGACTCTATAAGGTCTTGCCGCATGGTGCGAAATGTAAGTCATCCCTGTTTGGAGAACCATAGCTGGGCTATTTTGCCCAATGCAGGTTTATGTTCCTCCTTTTCAGCAAAAACATTCACCTACACCAGACATATGTGCCACACAACCATTCAAGAACAGCATTATTGGCCCTAAACTCCTTATTGTTCCCCACTGAAAGTTTATTTTCAGTATGCATAATCTGAATGTATTGTTTTAATAATTCAGTGCCCCATTAATATAATTTTAGGTGACTCTAGATATGATTCTGCTCTTTCTACAGTAAATGGCCTACCAGAAACCAATGCATTGTAATGGTATTTGGCTATCCACTCTCTCTTTTGTAGCATAATGGCAATTTCCGTATCCTTCTGTATGAGCGGCCTGACTTCAAGGGTCAGATTATGGAGTGCAGTGAGGACTGGCCCTCTCTCTATGACCGCTTCCGTCACCGTGAGGTACAGTCCTGTAACGTTCTGGATGGGGCCTGGGTCTTCTATGAGCATCCTAACTTCAGGGGACATCAGTATTTGTTGGAGAGAGGCGAGTACCGCCACTTCACTGACTGGAGTGCCATGCATCCTACTGTCGGCTCCATCCGCCGTGTTCAGGAGTTTTAAGTCTTTTAATGTGTAGTTGATTGTTCCTTAACTATTTAATAAAAAAACGACTCTGAGCTCACCTAAAGCTCCTGTCTCCTGGTTTATTTAATTCCATTTAAAAGTCAGCTGGTCTTCAAACAAAGCATTTTTATAAGACAATATATATACATCTTACATATATATTTATTTATATATTAATAATAAAAATAAAATAACATAAATAAACGGCAATATCATGAAATAGTATACAATTGTTTTCTATTTTAATATATTTTAAAAAAGTGATATATTTCTTTGATGACAAAGCTGAATTTTCAGCAGCAATTACTCCAGTCTTCAGTGTCACATGATCCTTCAGAAATCATACTGTATAAATATACTGATTTAGTTTTATGCTGATGCATTTTGTTTAGGATTTTTTTTGATGAATTAAAAGTTCAAAAGAACAGCATTTATTTGAAATGTAGTTGTTTTGTAAGATTATAACTGTCTTTACTGTCTCTTTTGATCAATTTAATGTCCTTGCTAAATAAAAGTATTAAAGTGATAATAGATAATACACCAAAAAAAATAAATTAACAATAATAATAATAATAATACACAAAAAAAATTTCAACTACTCACTCTCAAGTTGCTCAAGTTTTCATTTTTGTGTGAACAATCCCTTTAAATTAAATTCAATTATATTAATTATATTAAGTGTGTCAAATAATCATTTTTTAAATGTATGAATTTATTTATTAATTGTCATCTCATAGCTATCAACATCTTCTGTTGCTATAACTCAATACTCCCCTCTGTTGGTTATTTGCTTCTGAATGGTCTTTTACAAACTTAGATTTTAAAATAGAAAAATTTTTGACTTCTGTTACATTTCGTAGAAAACAAGAAAACTGAATTTACATGTTTTTGAGTATTGTCATGACAAACTGTACATTTTACAATAAATAAATACACAATTGATTGAAATATATTTGATACATACAGTTGCATGTAACACTCATGAGTTTATTTAAAGTTTATTTATAATCTGCATGACAGATGAAGAATTGGGCTGAAGTAAATGCTTTAAAAAATAAACTGCCTCTTCAGGCTTTTTGCTATACTGACACTGAGGTCAGGAATTTTGTTTTTGCTACCAGTACCTGTTCACATGAATATACATACTACACATGTTTTTAACCATTTATATGTTAAAAAAGAATGAGTGCTTGTGTGTTTGCACAGGCAGAGAGCATGAGCTGTCAGTTGTGTGAGCAGTTGCTGGTCAATAGCCCCTGCTAAATCTCCCCCATACAATAGTTCAGGCCATGTTGATGACTCAGGAGCTTTTCCAGAGTTCAGCATATGCCCAAAGTTCACAATGCTGATGCAGACCAGAGAGGGACAAGAGTATGCTTGAAACAAAAGAGGATTTTTTTCTGCACAAAGGCCACCAGCAAGCACTTTTTTCCACTGGTGGGCCCACAGGGCAGCACGTATCTGTTGGTCCAGATTCCTCCATAGCCATCCAGCACTGAATGGAAGGATAGTTCACAAAGTTCACATACTAGTATTTGAGCTAGTACATTTTCTGCTAGCCTGACAGCGCCCTCTTGTGGTAGTCATTTTTATAACTTTTTAACATATGGTGCTCAGATGACTTTCCTTGACACATTCCTAGATAATTATTTTGGATAATTGCAGAGTTATTCAAAATCTAGTATGTACTGTAACCAGATTTTTTAAATTGATTTTATTGACATCCACTGTAGCCAATTATCATATTTAAAAAGAAATTAAACAATGTTGCTTTATATTTTATATTACTAACTTTGGGTTAAAACAACATAAAACAGCAGCAGTAAAGTATTTTCAATCTCCCAGCATGCCAAAGTCACACAACATGGTGGCAACACGATTAAAACCATTATTTATTAATTGTCATCTCATAGCTACCAACATCTTCTGTTGCTATAACTCAATACTCCCCTCTGTTGGTTATTTGCTTCTGAATGGTCTTTTACAAACTTTGACTTCTGTTACATTTCGTAGAAAACAAGAAAACTGAATTTACATGTTTTTGAGTATTGTCATGACAAACTGTACATTTTACAATAAATAAATACACAATTGATTGAAATATATTTGATACATACAGTTGCATGTAACACTCATGAGTTTATTTAAAGTTTATTTATAATCTGCATGACAGATGAAGAATTGGGCTGAAGTAAATGCTTTAAAAAATAAACTGCCTCTTCAGGCTTTTTGCTATACTGACACTGAGGTCAGGAATTTTGTTTTTGCTACCAGTACCTGTTCACTTGAATATACATACTACACATGTTTTTAACCATTTATATGTTAAAAAAGAATGAGTGCTTGTGTGTTTGCACAGGCAGAGAGCATGAGCTGTCAGTTGTGTGAGCAGTTGCTGGTCAATAGCCCCTGCTAAATCTCCCCCATACAATAGTTCAGGCCATGTTGATGACTCAGGAGCTTTGCCAGAGTCCAGCATATACCCAAAGTCCACAATGCTGATGCAGGCCAGAGAGGCACAAGAGCATGCTATAACAAAAGGGTTTTTTCTGCACAAAGGCCACCAGCAAGCACTTTTTCACCAGTGGGCCCACAGGGCAGCACGTGTCTGTTGGTCCAGATTCCTCCATAGGCATCCAGCACAGAATGGAAGGATAGTTCACAAAGTTCACTTACTAGTAGTTGAGCTAGTACTTTTTCTGCTAGCCTGACAGCGCTCTCTTGTGGTAGTCATTTGAATTACTTTTTAACATATGGTTCTCGAACTAATCACAAAAAGTTAATATATTACTGTAATCAGATTTGTACAGAAATCATGATTTTTATAACAAGTGACATGCTACAGGCAAGGGAGGAATAATAATACATAATCAGCATAAGCTTGGGTTTCTAAGGGTTTATTTTATGTTTTTAAATTGTCAGCTTGAGTTATTTTAGTTTTCTTTTAAGCAGAATACATCTTCTGCCAGATTTATCAGTTGCTACCATGTGGTACAGCTATGAGTTAACAAGCTGGCAAAGTATGTGCAGGTGTTAATTGCCTGGCAGTTGCGATTGAGAACTGCAAGGTCATTGTGGAGACACCCCTGCTGTAATGTTACAGCACTGTTAAAAGATGGAGACATCTTTAAATACGCCAGGGAGTAATTATAGGATGGAGGCTCCTAAAGCAGTTAACATATAGCCTAATGCAATTTAAGCCCAGTTACAACATGTAATGATGTGTTGTATACAGTAGTAAAAATGGCACATGTTGTGTCACTGGCCTAATTTAAATAAAAACTAAAGTTAGTTTGATTTGTCTGGTCTGCAATTATTCGTTTTACCATGTGAATGAAATTTCACATTTTCTTATTGCTTTCAGAGTCACATTCCTCCAAGACTATTTTTAAACTTCTGAGTCACTGATACAGGTCCACAGCTGAAAGGAATTACTTTAATCCTATGAAAAGAATGTAAAAATAAACTTTCCAGACAAGACAATTGCCTTGTAAGGAAATGGCAACAGAGTTAGAGGGGAAAGAGGGGCCAGGGGGGAAAAAACACCATATTCTTCTATACAAAAGCCTTTTAGTTTATACAGTAATAATGTTGACAGAGTTGTCTTGGGCACTGTAAATTTTAACAGTGCTGTACAATGATAACAGAAAGATGAAAATTATCATTTAAGTAAACTTTGTTTGCTAAATGTGATTGAAAGTGCCATTTATATGGAAACTAAATACAACATTATCAAAATTAATGTTAATGCCACGATTTCAATATTCATACTGATTTATTGGTACGTCTGTTGTTCATGCACAGATCATTTATGCTTTAGATGCTTTCAATAATGCGTGTCTCAATATCTATCGATACATAATGTACGTGTGGTAGAACCACACTTTACAAAAAATACATATGAGGTCACGTTGTTTTTGTGGTCTGGCTTCTAGAACAGGCACAGCTCATTACAAAGTGCTATAGACTAATTGCCCGTATCTTAATACCTCTCTCTCTCTCTCTTATTAATGCATGAATTATTAAACAAAATCTCTTTCTTAGCTGGATTCTTTTGAGATGCTTAAGATTTAAAGGCAATAGATTTGCACTCTATTTCCACACCTGTCTTGCATAACCACTGTGTGTATAAACTAAAAAACCCCAACATATTATCTACACTAAAAGATTATATATTTACCCTCAATAATTCCGTCCATCAAGGCTTATTAAGATTCAGGTGAAAATTAGGATTCATTATCACATGGACAGGCTGGACGAGCAAGCTAAGGCAATCTTCACTCCTTTCTGGTGATGACAGACAGTCTGGAGGTACACCTGGCCCAGAACGGCATGCTGGGTCCTTAATTATGGGCCTCGGCCTGAGGTACATTAGATGACCCACCTAGTGCTGCCATAAATCTGTTACAAATACAGGCGGCCTCTGAATCCCGAAATAATGACACCCCTCCTACCACACTTTATTGTCATGATCTCCAGCTATTAATGACCAACAGGGATGAGGAAGCTGAGAAAGAACTGGAACTTTCAACATCATTGGAAATTTTCATTATATAAATAAATATGTTTTGAGATTTCCATGAAATTAAAGTGTAGGTTTTTGGATTCACTTGTGCCTTTTGTTTTCACCATAGGAGGGCAGCATAGGATTTAGAACAACTCATAGCCAATGGTACATTAGTTTTTCCTTTAATTGTATCATTATGAATGTTGTAATTATTGGAATATAATCTTAGCATATTTACTTAGAGGTCCACACAATGTTTTTCAGTATGGTATCCTGCAGCACTGAGGAAGACAGGAGGGTAACGTCAGTGTAATCTTAAACAGGCCACTTTACACATCTCTTTTAAAGGTTTGACTGACATTTGTTTTACAAACCCTACTTCTCATTTGTAACTTAAGGAAGCCTTGTAAACAACAACCTTGGAGTAAAGGATTCACCAGAATGACGCCGTGATTACGTCAACATGAGAAAATATTTCCATGGCAACCAATATTCTTGTCACCTCCACCCTGGCAACAGTATGTCTGTCATAAGCTGTGGCGACTGGCCAATAGAGGGCGCTACATTCTAATGATAAATTATATAAATTGATATTTTATTTGATATGATTTTATTACCGGTGCAAAATATATGCTTTTCCTATATGTTGCCTCTGCCTGTACACGTCTCAAGTCAACCCGGTATCACGCCAAAGCGTGTAGCAGACACGCTGGTCCACTAAATGCCTAGAAAGAATAAAGGACCTGTATGACATTGTTATTCAAGGTAAGAATATTATGTTGTATATATATTTTTTGTTTTAAAAAGTCATGTATTTGATGCCTTGTGTCCCAGTCACAGGTAAGGCTGTGGTTGCCTACTCTCAACTAATGGAGAATTCAGATTATCATTGATGCTTTTGGCTTACAACTGAAACTAATTGGAAGAGGTTAAAAGCTGCCTAGCTAGCTATTTAGCTACTTACTCTTAAGTATCAATAAAATAACATTGAAATAATTGCATTTGCTTGTTTTTTATTTTATTTTAATGTTAAATAGAATAGAATGCACACACCAGACAATCCAGTCCAGATGCAGGGCCACACCCTTGGCTTTATACTGAACCAAGCTTGAACTTTTTTTACAAATGCATGCAGATATGCTGCCTTATTTCATCCACACATTTGAAATGAAGTGAAGGCAACACCCTAAAACAGCACTTGGCCCCAAACCTAGTGCTCCATGCACGTTATAGATGATGCAGATCAGGGCTGTACACTTATTTTTTAGGTGATAACACTGGTCCTAGCAGGTTAAAGGGACAGTCACACTGCACTTTTCGTTTGATTGACTTCCATTCATATGTATGTGAATACGTCAGACTGGAAATGCAAGCTCCTGCATGTTCAAGCTTGGTGAACTCTGACCTGCGAAACTCCTATCACATGAAAACGTGGATCAACAGCAGATCAATACATGATCACAGTATAACCTCGTAGCTGAATTAAAAGTACATACATTTAAAACTGCAGTGCTGCAGGAAAGTGGAGTAGATTTGATGTTTTTACATTTTAGATGTATTGTTATTTATGTGTTAAATTTAAGTTTTTTTAAAAAGATGCTGCAGAGCGAGATATTGTGGCCATTGCATGTTCAAAATAGTGTGATCACGGCTTTACTTTTTTTCGCTAGCCTGTATTTTATAATTTGTTTGTTTATAACATAAACTATGACATTGAATTGAGAGACAAGGTAATTACCCATGCCATAATTTTCATTGTACAAATCCAGTAGAAAACGTGGAATAACTGGCCAACCACCCGATTGCAGACTGTCTTAAACATCCATCACATGTCTTAGGACCATTCCCCTGATAAATCAGTACTGCTTGGTAGAAGTAGTTTGGTAAAACAATCAGTGCTTGTTAGGTCTATACACATCTCTTATTGCTATTACAACTGCAACTTGCTATATTTTTTGTTGATTGTTTTCTTGATTAATCAATTAGATTTTTTGTCTATAAAATGTCATAAAATTTTGAAAATGGGCTGATCAGTGTTTTCTAAATAATTATGTACTTCTACAATGTAGGCTGGACTGCACAAGGTGCTGCCGAACAATTCAGTGAACCCTCATCAGCCCAGGTTGAACCCCCCACTTGTCCACCAGATCCACAGGTAGCAGTGGCCAAACGTCATCCCTCAGCAGCTACTTCCACACATTTGAAATGAAGTGAAGGCAACACCCTAAAACAGCACTTGGCCCCAAACCTAGTGCTCCATGCACGTTATAGATGATGCAGATCAGGGCTGTACACTTATTTTTTAGGTGATAACACTGGTCCTAGCAGGTTAAAGGGACAGTCACACTGCACTTTTCGTTTGATTGACTTCCATTCATATGTATGTGAATACGTCAGACTGGAAATGCAAGCTCCTGCATGTTCAAGCTTGGTGAACTCTGACCTGCGAAACTCCTATCACATGAAAACGTGGATCAACAGCAGATCAATACATGATCACAGTATAACCTCGTAGCTGAATTAAAAGTACATACATTTAAAACTGCAGTGCTGCAGGAAAGTGGAGTAGATTTGATGTTTTTACATTTTAGATGTATTGTTATTTATGTGTTAAATTTAAGTTTTTTTTAAAAGATGCTGCAGAGCGAGATATTGTGGCCATTGCATGTTCAAAATAGTGTGATCACGGCTTTACTTTTTTTCGCTAGCCTGTATTTTATAATTTGTTTGTTTATAACATAAACTATGACATTGAATTGAGAGACAAGGTAATTACCCATGCCATAATTTTCATTGTACAAATCCAGTAGAAAACGTGGCATAACTGGCCAACCACCCGACAAGCAGACTGTCTTAAACATCCATCACATGTCTTAGGACCATCCCCCTGATAAATCAGTACTGCTTGGTAGAAGTAGTTTGGTAAAACAATCAGTGCTTGTTAGGTCTATACACATCTCTTATTGCTATTACAACTGCAACTTGCTATATTTTTTGTTGATTGTTTTCTTGATTAATCAATTAGATTTTTTGTCTATAAAATGTCATAAAATTTTGAAAATGGGCTGATCAGTGTTTTCTAAATAATTATGTACTTCTACAATGTAGGCTGGACTGCACAAGGTGCTGCCGAACAATTCAGTGAACCCTCATCAGCCCAGGTTGAACCCCCCACTTGTCCACCAGATCCACAGGTAGCAGTGGCCAAACGTCATCCCTCAGCAGCTACTACTGGACCACCAATGGTCACGCCTCATCCACAGGTAGCAGTGGCCAAACGTCATCCCTCAGCAGCTACTACTGGACCACCAATGGTCACGCCTCATCCACAGGTAGCAGTGGCCAAACGTCATCCCTCAGCAGCTACTACTGGACCACCAATGGTCACGCCACATCCACAGGTAGCAGTGGCCAAACGTCATCCCTCAGCAGCTACTACTGGACCACCAGCAGCCCTTATTGGTAAAGGTAAACAGAAAAGGAGCTATATGAATATTATTGAAAATAAGTTGTAAACCGCACAAAACCATACTATTACTTTGTGTAATGTGATACTGTAAACAAATTCAGAGTATGGACATCCCTGCATTCATCAAATATATATATATATATATATATATTACATATTTTAATTTTTTCTCTGCTATTAACAGATGAAAGTGTGGAAAAAGGAGGCTGTCCAGTTCCCACTACAGTGCGGCTACATAAAAGGAAAGGTGTGTTGATGTACTGTGTGTAAATCCATACATTGTAATTGACATTAATTGTTGTGAGTCTTCATGAAGGCGAGGAGGCAAAGCGTGACACTTACACGCATACTCGAGTGGACCAGCGTGTCTGCTACACGCTTTGGCGTGATAGAGAGATCGCCCATAGGATGTGGGTCTATGTAGCAGTTTAGCCAAATGCTGATCCAACATATAAACACATTATATGAAACACAAGATATGAAATAAAAAATTTGCCAATCAGCATCCTCAAACTACAAAAGGGTGATTATTTTATCGCCCCAACTAGCCGTTGCTAGGCTGCGGTCCACTTTGTTTTTTAATGCCATTTTCTCGATAACTTCCCTCCGTCTTATTGACTCAAATGTATGTCATTGATTTTGTTGCAAGAGTGCCCACTACTGGCAAGTTGTGTTCACTGCAGCGTAAAATGACATCCAGCACCCCCTCTCTGAAGGTAATGGGTGGAGTTATGCTTAGCCATACAGTTACAGTATATTCACACGGGGCGCCAGCGTCGATGCTTGACGGAGGGTGTGTCTGAAGTTTGGTGCTGTCACGGCCATTATAGTGACAACAGCCAATCACATTACTTTTCTGGTGTTGCATGAACGCGATTGGCTAGTGTCTGTACTAGGGTATTTGCATAAGGCGATCTGATTGGCTGACGCCTGCGCCGGTGCTTGAAAAGTTTAAAGGTTTTCAACTTCTGGCGTGAGCAACACCAGTGGCGCGATGCAACGGATCTACAATTAAGTTTGTCAAGGCATGACGTCCCCGATTCAAAGAAAATAGGAAGCGTTAACGCTGACGCCCAGTGTGAATGCACCTTTATGGTTAGGGTGTAGTTGGGCCGTCCAGCTCCACCCATTTGGAATGTCTTAAGCCATTTATCACTAGTAATCCTATCATTATGGAGTTGATTTATTATTTGCATTGTTCTCTTGCAAATTTGTTGGATGCATCATTTAGGGTGCTGAGTGTCCACACATTCAACATTTTTCACTTGTATTTTGCTGTGTTTAGTAATTCCGAAAAAGTAGTGCTTACTGCAGAGCCAAATGGCATTCACAACCCCCTGGAATATAATGGGTGGAGCTTGACTTTGTTCAACTCCACAAGGGAAATTTATATGGACAGACCCTCGACCCCTCGATTTTGACAGAGGGAGCGAGTCTGCTTCATATGCACACTTCAGGCCACTCCACAGACCACAATGCAACACGATTATGATGTCATCACAGATCGCGTTCAATTTATCCCCGCCCCAAACAACTATAAAATGTAAATTATTTTTTTAACATTTGTAACAGCCCAGGCATACCTATTTACATATAGAATACTGCACCAAACAAATTCGTAAGGGGAGAAATGCAAACAATAAACCAACTCCATAGTTGATTCTAAGTGATCAAGGGCTTAAGACGTTACAGTTCAGCCTATTCCAAGGGTTCTGCCGTAGTGGGCACTCATGCAATGTAATCAATGACGTACATCCGAGTAAATGAGATGGAGGGAAGTTTGCCAGTGAAGGGCATACAAAAATTAACTGGAACGCAGCACTGGTCTAGTACAAGGCTTCTCAACTCTGGCCCTCGAGGTCCACTTTCCTGCAGAGTTTACCTCCAACCTTGATCAAACTCACCTGACAGTTACTTTCTAGTAATACTGAAGAGCTTGATTAACTTGTTCAGGAGTGTTTGATTAGGGCTGGAGCTAAACTACTCAGAAAAGTGGACCTTGAGGGCCAGAGTTGAGGACCCCTGGTCTTGTTCCACCCCTTACGTCCAGCGAGGGGGAACTGGACTTTAAGCTCCACCCAATTGTTCTGCAGTGAGCAGCCTCTCTTTCTGAATATGCGGTTAGGTCAAGGCGGCTCGTGCAGTGGTCTTTTGGCATCTCCATGTTGCTCTGTTTGGTATCACACCTTGTAGTTATTTATATAAAAAAGCTCAAAACAAATGTAACATTTATGTTTTCCTCAAAGTTTTTGCTGTTGCAATGTATACATGGTGTATTATGAAAATTGTAAAAAAAAATATATATATATTTTTAATTTACCTTGAAAAACATAAATAAATCTCAGAAAACACATTTTTGTGAGAATCGTCCTGAAGCTTAATTCAGAGCTTGGTAAAACATTTATCTTTATTTCAAATATGTTTCAAGCCTCTCTAATATTAATATTTTTTCCTCAGTTATTTTTTATTTATGTTTAGCATTAAATCATACTGGGATTTTTTCTGAAATTGTTGGATTGTTGGATGTGACATGGCCCTACCTAGAAAATTTTCCACCAGCCACCACTGGTCACAAAATTTCACCCCAAACCCCACAACCACCTATCATCTTGGAAAAAAAAAAAAGTTTTCCCATTATATTTAAGTTAAAATACATGAATACCCACAGGGGAAATTATGGTAGGACAGTTTTAGGTTCTAACCGTAATTACACACCGTTGTTCCTTTGTGAGAAAAACAGTAATGATTAAACACTATTCCGAAAACAGTTTTTTTAACCCCACTGACAGGTTAATACCGTAGTTAAATGTGATCACAGTCACGGATCATTTCTGCAGGTTACAGAGTTACGTATTAGAACTTTTTCAGAGGGTGGACTTAACATTCTTCATTGGTACTCTTAATAGTAATTTTAAAATCAACTGGATAAAACATTGCTTAGCTCAGAAGAATTCTAAATGGTCTTATATGCCCAATCAGAGTGTGGTGGGTTAACTTTTTTAGGAATTATTAGAAGCATGGGAAATAGTTTTTAAACGTATTATACTTATCAGCAATTTCTTTCTTTCTCAGGGATTGAGTCTATTTATTTATTTATTTATTGAGAGAGAAATTACAATTTAGTTGTCAAAAGCATCTCCACAAATTGCTTCATTTTGTGAAAACCTATCTCAGTTAGGCTACAACTCATTTGCCTGGCAGATTCCAAAACTTGACGGTCCGAATGCAATGATACGATGTTCTACCTGCCTGTCAACTATAGGCTATTTGCAGTTTGGGGCGTGGCTGGCTACTAACTGTAGCAAACTGACTGGCTGAGCCAGAGGGTGTTTAGTCGTGGGAAACAGAAATTCAGAAGTGAAATGCAGAATCGGAAGACTTCCCAAAATACACAGAGACAGGCAATGGGGTAAAACAAGGGTAAACATGGGCAGTGGTTTTAGAGGATGGAGGAGTCTGATGAAATGTTTGGGATTCAATAGATAGACAAACTTGGGGAGTTTCTTCTCGACAGGTAAGCTAATTTTCAAATATATTATATAAATATAAAAATATTCCTAATATGTTGGACATTTTAAGTAGTCTACTTTTACTTGTTGCGTCATGCCTTTAATTTTATAAACCTGAAAGAAAAGTGTTTGTGAAAAAACAGCCGAAAGGGCCGTTGCACCTGCTTTCTAGCACAGTCTTATTTTTGCCATAGAAAGATATCGTAAAAATATAAGAGTTGTCAAAAATCGCCCTCTACCACTTAATGAAGTAGAACAGTTCCCAGTGGGGATCTTTCCAAAGGGAAAGTGTTTAGGGGAGATACTACGGCAAGTGTATCTATATACAATAAAGTGAAGTGGAACGTCCTAGTCAGGGTTGCCAGGTTTTCTCAACAGAACCCGCCCTATTGCTACTCAGAACTAGTCCAATCGCGTCTCGTGGGGGTCCCCTGGTAAAAATCGCGTCCCGGGGGTAAAATACACGTTTTTTTTGGGCGGGGTTCCCCTGGTACAATTCGCATTCCAGGGACTAAATATCACGTTATTTGGGATCGCTTCATCCCGCGGACATGAAAAACAACCGCGGCAACAGTGTTAAAATAGCCCAATTCCTCTGGAAAACCGCGGACTTGGCAACACTGATTATATTTATTTAGGCTATTATATATTTAGTTATTATACCCGCGTCCTGTAAATAAGTCACACCTACGCAATTTTTTATAGGCTATTAAATTGCTGTGAATTTAAATAAAATGAACCTAACCCGACTGTTTTTCAGAGAATTTAAACACCAAACCATTGAAATCACACGATTACTTCCATTTAATGCTATGTTGAACAACCAATAAGCCTTTAAATAATGTTTTTTCATTGTTTCCGTCCAATATGTTATCCAGAAGCGGTTGGAGGACGTGTTTTAGTGCCCATTTAGGGAGTTTTGAGACGCTCGCAGCATTGTGCTTCACAGCGTTTCGACTCAGCTCAGCTTGGCTCCTGCACACACACGATGCCTATGATGCTGCACGCGCACATGATGCCTAAAAAAACAACAATGCTGTCTAGGTAGGCAGGTCCCGCTAGGTTTTGAGAAACAGCCGGAGTCACGACACACTGGCGGGGAGATGAGGACACAATGAATTCATCTTTGGGTAGGTTCTCACCTTTATTATAGTTACTTGGATTTATAATGGATAAAGATTGTTGCTGTTCGATTTAGACTGCAAATAGCGATTTATTTGGTTACACTTAATGATCAAAATATTACGAACATTGCCATAAATTCATATGAAGTCACATTGTTGTTAAGTATTTTTTATGTATCATTGTGGCATTGATTATTGATCATGTTTTAATATGGGACCTTTGTATAAATTTATAGAATAGAATGTAAGATATTATGGAGATTGAAAATGTGCTTCTTTCTGCATGTTTTCTGCATGCATTTATGAGATTCATATCAGAATCTAAAATAACAATAAGCCTTATGTACCAATGGACAATACAACAGCAGCTTTGTTCTTTATGCTGTCCACTCATGTAGACAGATGTGTTAGCATTTTCATAAATGTTTATTGTAAGTTCTTATGTATTTGTAATTGCCTGCAGTGTGTATGAAAGCGTACTTAAAATCGTTTTTTAAAGGTTTGCAGATGTGGTGCTTTTCCTAGGACTGTCTCAGGAATGAGGTGTTTACAGTGCTGGGCAAAGGGGGATCCTGGGAGGTTGCTATTTTTAGCTCTTATTTCATCATTCCTCTGCACAGTGCAGTAAGCTGCTCTCTGCATCTCAATGATTGAGGATGGGCACATCAGCCTCCTTATCTTTAAAATGTCCATAGCTTTTAAATCAAAAACAATCTGAAAGGACGAACGGATGTGGGGTCATACTCTTTTTCCATCTGCTCTATTGTTGTTGCTTTTCTGTGCAGATTCTAAGGCTGTTACATAGTGCAGTATTGTGTTCTATACACGCGCAGCATTGGGACATTCATGGGCATTCAGTAGTGTTTGACAGAATGATGTCTCTTGATACTAAACACAATATATACAGGCACAGATCCATTCACAGTGTTTCTTCCAAGGTTGTCATAACAGCATGAGCCAGACTGGTATCTAACACCATACGCCTGACCTTAAACATGACCTATGTCTTTAAAGTTTCCATCCCATGTATAATCTGCAAGACATTTTTCATCACAACGAAGAGCATTCCTCTGTGTTTAATAAACACAATCTTGTCTGTACTGTATGTGGTGAAGATTTAAGGATTTTAATTGAGGAGTTTTATATTTTACACTTTCCATCACAGAAAGTGTCTTATTCTTCTGTATTTAGATTGTTAAACTCGTAGCTAAGCACATTGTCATGGAAATATGAACCAAAAATGAAATGCAATTTCCTCACTTACATTCAAGCCATGTCTCAAAAAATGTAAGTGTTCAATTTCAATTTGATTGTAACTTGTAAAAAAAATTCCTTTTGCATTTGTAGTGGCATTTCTAATAAGATATCTTTGACAGTTCTGGTCATTGGATTTTAAAAAGCAAAGAGTTTTCTTTGGATACGACTCAGTATGAGATAATTTCTCAGTATACAGTGGCATGCGAAAGTTTGGGAACCCCTTGCAGAATCTGTGAAAATGTGAATAATTTTAACAAAATAAGAAAGATCATAAAAAAATGCATGTTATTTTTTTTATTTAGTACTGTCCTGTGTAAGATATTTTACATAAAAGGTTCAAACATTCACTGATGCTCCAGAAGGAAACACGATGCCTTAAGAGACTTTTGAACAGGATGAAGATCTCCAAATTTTTCTTATTTTGCTGAAATATCATTTTTTTCCTTTTAGTACTGCCCTTCGGAAGCAACAGAAAATACTTGCATGTTTCCCAGAAGACAAATTAAGTACAATTTACCTTGATCTTCAAAAAGTCAAAAAAGTAAAAGTCAAAAATAACATGCATTTTGTATGATCTCTCTTATTTTGTTAAAATTAATTCACATTTTCACAGATTCTTCAAGGGGTTCCCAAACTTTCACATGCCACTGTATGTGTTGGAAAATGAAAGTAAGACAATTTTATTATGTGGTATTTTAAAAATGTATATACTTTATACATATAAATGTGAAATAGCCTATCTATTTAAATTTTTTATTAAAAGTTACATTTCATAAGTATAAAATGTTGCTGTGTATTTTGCTGCAGTGCACTGATACAGTGATGTGCTACTTTCATGAAGTAATGGTGTGGTTTGTCTCACTTTTGGTGTATACTGTATGAAACACGGCAAAAGAAGCAGTCAAATATTTTCTTATGGAACACAGTGAGCTACACTAACTACATAGTTGATGATTTGATGTGAGGCAGAAAGGAGCCTAATTGTGTGGGCTGTCAACGGGGCCCACAGTATTCTGATAGGTGACAGCAAGCAAATGTTCCAAGGCATATGTATTTATGTTGTAGGTTGCACAACACTGTTGTGGAAGTGTCTTTGTTCACTGAAAAACAACACAGAAACAGTGACCTTTTTCTGACTAGAGATAATGAGAGAGGAAACCTGCCATTGTAAAATATAGAACGCTGTCAGCACTGGGCCATAGTTGAGCGTGACAACTGAGAGAAAGCAACTGAGAGAAATAGAGAAATGTCAAGGGGAGGTGCTAATTGTGTTAAATGCAGTTTAGTGGTGCAAAATGACCTCAAGAAAATGATTCACTGAAGGAGAAATTAATTGCCATTATTTTGAAAACATCATTTAATAGCAAATCAAGAAATTATTTGACATTCGAACAACAGCAATATACAATTCACTTTTATGTAACCAATTTTAAATATCAAATCAGTTATAGCTTTATATGCATTCAAAACAAGTTTGGGGGCATGCATGTTTAAGATTGCACCGCATCATGTGAGCAGAATTCTATTTTTAATTTATTTTAGTTTTTACAGTAGGTTACATTTCTCAATACAGAGTCTTATTTTATATACAGTATCTCTGTGGGTCTTAAAAGGTCTTAGAGTCTTAACTTGATTTTCCACAAATTAAGGCCTTGAAAAGGTCTTAAATCAGAGCAGAACGTCTTAAATTAAGCATTCATGGCATTAAATGTTGCATTCACTGAAAAAAAAACAGTTGTTTTTCTATACAAATATCTAGACATCATTCAATTAAGATACATTAACATGAGATGCTAACATATTACATCTTGTTTTTTGAGAAATTTATCAATTTAACTCTTGAATTAAGTTGATTGTTTTGAGCCCATTGGCAGATGTTTATCTTGCCTTCTTATGCCATTTTATGTTGATGTATCTTGATTTAAGACATTTTGTCTTAAAAAAAAGTTTTAAAGGCTTTACCTTAATAAAACCTGTAGAAACCTGAAGATCATACCTAAATTAATTGTAAAATTAGGCTACATAATGTTCAAAATGCTAAAAATGAATGATTTTCTTGATGGAACTGTTCATCAGTTAAATTGCAGCTGCAAAGATGCAGTCACATCACAGCAAGTCGACTGTAATACTTTTACGTCATTCTTCTTTCCCCTAGATGTTAAATAAAAGGCTGCAAAATGCAAAGGCCTGGCCATCTGCCTGGAGATGAGGGTAGCAATTTATTCTCCTATAGTTTCTCAGCCAACCAGGATAGGTGGCACAAATGGAGCATTTTAATTAAAAACTGCTGAGACATTAGGGGAGGATGCCAGCATGGCAAGGTTTCCCCACACGAACACGCTGTTTATGTTTCATCACTGCAAAACACATAAGGCACACAGAATTACTCTGACAATGAAGGCAATAGTGTGCTTTACAAAAACCAATTACAAAAATAAGCTATATAGAAATTAATATTAAATTTCCTGAGTGCTACAGAAATTAAAATATTCGTTTTGTTTTTTTACTTTATTCTTTACACCAAAATGTGAGCAATATAATTCATTACAACGTTAAATGTATTCTCTCACAAGAGTAGGCTAAGCAATAACCCTGCTTTGCCATTATTATTTATGAAGTTTTTATTGATTCACTGTAACTGGAAATAAACATTACACATTACTTTGCTCGAGTTGTAACTTGAGTCAGCATTTTGTCTAATAAGCATTTGTATTGAAAGTATCCTTAAATGCGATAAAATATCCACCCATCAGATGTCACATTATGTCATAATGGTAAAAAACCAAGTCCACGTTAAAATCAAGGTCATAAAGTGGTTAGAAAAACAAGTTGGTATAACCAACACTCTTTGAACAATAACATTAGAGATCAAAATACATTTCAACTGACACAGGGAACAAGGTTATGCTTTTGTCTATAGAGATGTTAACTAGCATTCCAGGTCTCTATATTCCCTGGGAGGTTTCCATCACTATGGTGACAGCTGCTGATGTCATCCAGTCCATGTCACTGGGTTTGGTGGGCTCTGTTCTGTCCCCCTCCCCCCTCTCCTTTTCGTTTACATCAAAACTTAACAACAGATCGGAATCAACATGATTAGAAAATTATCACTTCATGAGCCATCTCTGTTGTTTTAAATGAATTTGCTGCATGGTAAGCCGTGTAAATATGATACAGTGAAAACAAGTTGGATTTTTTTGGATGAATGTCGCCTTTTATTCTAATTAAGTTCTCTGTAATGAGCCCTAGAGGCATGCTAATCACATTAGCACTGTATTTGCAGGGAGGTTTGGTGTCCAAGGTGTAGGAGCAAAGTGAAGGTTTGGTGTCCAAGGTGTAGGAGCAAAGTGAAGGTTTGGTGTCCAAGGTGTAGGAGCAAAGTGAAGGAAATGCTTTTAGGAAATGTTCTGCTGATATATGCATGTCATGCTCATTAGCTTACAATGAACTTTCTGTTCCTTATTATTACACATTTCCAGCCTATTCTTGGCATCATATGAAGCCAGATGGTATAGTAATTATATCATTCAGCAGAAGAGAAAATGTTTCTTGAGCTACGTTAACCAGTGTGGTTAAGGTTATGGCTGGGCGATAAAACAATAACGATAATTATCGCGATATAATTTTCCTTGATAAAACAATAACAAGAGTTCGATAAATGTTCGATATAATGTTCATGTGCCAAAAGCAGAATGAAACAGCACTACTCATTTGAACTCTGCCACACAGATAAATCTGGTCAGTCTTGGTCACGCGAGCACTAAACAGTGCTGTGCGCTTGAATTCAGTGAAGAACACACATGACTCTATGATTGAAACTAGTTTAAAGCCGGATGAACAGCGCTGGCAAACAGGAGAAACACTGCTCAATGATAGTCAGAAGGCTTTTCAATCTACAAATCACCATCATTTACCATGGATTTACTGTAGTAACACTAACTGCTCCATGGTATTGTGGCAGAAATGTGGGATATTCATATTGAATTTTATTACATTATTAATGTAGACGTGTATTATATGAGTAATGGAATATATTACAGTATTTTTTTGTGATTAAGAAATTGTTTTTGTGCAATTATACTAATGTATTTAGACTACTGTTTTTCATACAAATACCTAGAAACCATATAGTTACATTTTTACCATGGTATTGAGGTGCTATATGTGTGGTTTTAACTGTGGTTAGTATTTTGATAATTAACATAAATTTACATCTGCATCCTAACTCAAGCTACTACTACTGTCAACTCAAGCTACTGTAAAATGAGACAAAAATATGTAATATTATTAATATTGCAGCCTGCACTGCAAACTGTACTGAAGATATTCATCATCAAAGTCAGGCAACACAAACCTGTTTCTCGATTTGAAACAATATCACTCAAGAAGAGTTACTTACACAATAATCACTTACACAATATGTAAGATTTTTTATTAAAATATCAAAAAACCACTAGAACAGTTTTATATATTTTGCTGACTTGTGTACTTACATTATCCCAAATGTTTCGAAGAATGTTTAAATCCAGAGAAATAAGCAATTTTAACTAGTGACACGGACCATGTCCATAGTGTCATTGAGTCGCCTGCCAATGACGTCATACACCCTCGATTTCCGGTTTTGTTTTGTAGAAAACATGGAAACACCAAAGACACTTTAATATGCTATGCATTTTATTAGACAGGTGACGACCGCACAGAGTAGCATTATAACAGAACGTTCAAATGTATCTAGTATAATAAAACTGCGCTGCTTACTTCCACTGCTTTCCGGAAGGAGCGGAAGCGGTCGACTGTGGCATAATAAAAGCTCCGCTGCTTTCGAGCCGTGTGTCACGCTCGTTCAGCGGCCTCGTTTCGCTTCGATGGCTTTCAGCCTCACCCTGCTTCATTCTACTATGTTAATAAATCATAAGCTCATCGATGAACATGATTTCTGCCCGAGTCCCGTCAGATTGAATCGGCTGTGGGGATGAAGACGACAACTCCCATGATTCCACACTCAGTCACGGCGTCATCAAACTACGCCTTTGTTCGTTTTGAATACGCGCCCTCTAGTTGCAAAAAATTACATATCGTGCCTTTAAAACATGCAGAATCTAAGAAATTACATTTTCTATTAAGATTTTAATTTTGTTAAGGAAAAATGACTGGAAATGTGTAAAGAATTAAAAAATGTGAAGTATTTGTCATGTTCTGGCCATAAAGAGTAGGCCTAGTTTAAAACCACAATCAACAGTCTGGTTTTTACAACTCTTACTTAGGAGCAAAAAGCTGCCTTTAAACTTGAAAAAAATAAAGATTTGAAATTCATTGTGATAATTATCAATATCGACTAATATGAAAAATTTTATAGTGATAATTTTTTTGGCCATATAGCCCAGCTAAACAGAGTTATGAAGTTACTGCTGTAATAGTCATCTTATTGTATGCAAGTTTCTCAAGCATGTGACTGATGTCATTGCCTATATGTAAAATACATTATATTCAAATTACCAACCATTTTTAAACAAGCTTTTGATGCCCTATTAGCAGTACGTTTCTCTGTGGTTTCCAGTGAGAGATGATCAACACTTTCAAAGCAGTGCAACTTCTAAGAAACCTTTGTAAGACATCCTTAAAGCAGCCAAGGCTGGTTTTCTGTTCTTACCTGGTCTTCCTGGTGATCTGCTTTAAGCCGGGCTCACACTGTGCGATTTTTTAAAAGTCCTTTAGGACATGTTGTACGAACATGATGATCATGTCACACTGTGGGATCTCAGTTGTCATTAATGTCAGACTGTACGACAGTCAAGACGCGTTAAAAATGGGTCCGAGCAAGAACTTGTCCGGAGTTCTACATTATCAACCCATACACGTTCAGTGACTGCGAGCTGCATTGCATGCGGGGCTGTAATGTTGGCTATCATTAAAAGTATATGAATGGTGGCAATACCGGCGTATTTATGCAGAATAGTGCAAGCAGCCGTACACACCCACATGAAAACAGCAGCACAACCGGTGTTAATCATAGCAAAGGCATCGAATCATATGAATTCCGTGAGCAGAGGACGAGAGCGCCGGAGTTTATGCGGTTAGAAGAAATCTCTAGCATTAATTCTGATCATGGCTTGTCTTGAAAAACAAAGACAGTTTGACATTCGTCGTAGGAGATGTCACACTGCAGGACTGTGCGCCAAATCTTCTGACACTGCCAGCAGTTTGTCGGAGGTAAAATTTGATCGCAACAGTCATTAATCAGCTGTTGGTGAACATGTCAAACTAACGATCAAAGACTACAGATTTTAGCCTAGGATTATAGGAATCTTTTAGAATTTTCAAAATTTGTCTCAGACGACCAAATCGTGGCCAAAATTGCACAGTGTGAGCCGGGCTTTAGAGAGGTTTTGGCCACTTTTCAGCCTATCAGGCTGGGAGACCAACCTGCCAACCAGCTAAATCTTGCTGTGAGATCATTTAAATCCAGCTAATGCTGGGAACACACTGCACGGTTTTCAAAGTCATCTGATCACTGTTTTTCTCACAACACACGACTGTCTGGGGTACTGTTTAGTTGTTGTGTGCACACTACACAATGCACAGGGGGTCACCAATAAGAACAATCTGGTTGTCAAACTACATTTCATAGCCAAACACGTGAGAAGTGATACATGAAAAAACGTACAATCACGTGTGAGACAGGATTTCTTCCTGTTAAAAACTGTAGCCCGCAAGAAGTTTGCAATACAAGTTGTCTATATGCTGATTTGCAGCAAAAAGGAAGAAGAATATGACGAGAGAATGGTTTCTTGCAGAAGCCATGCATGCTGATGTTCTGTTGCAGGTCTGTGACTCCTCCCCTGACATTTCCCTTGCCCTGTATGTTGCTCTTTCATTGGCTGTATGTTGCTGTGATGTCCTTTTTAGTCAAAACACATTTCAGGCTGCTGGTCAAAATGGTCAATGTGTGAAAATTGGGGCTAAAATCGTGCAGTGTGTACCCGGCATGATCCAGCAAATAGTCTTATGCAGTTTTGCAGTTTTTTTTCTTTTAGGAAAGCTGCTAACAGGAAAATGCTAGTTTAAATGTAAATTTTGTTCTGGACACATAGCTCCGAAAATGTTCCTCCTGTAAGAAATATTGCCTGATGAGCAGGGCTAGCTGAACTCAATAATTTATTTATCTCATTTAAGACCCTTTAAAGAAAAACTGCTCTATTTCCATGGAAGCAGAAAGAGAAGCTTATTAAACAATGAATCAGTTCATTAAAAATGCATGATATAACGGAAATAAAATGCAGGTATACTCAGCACAGCTTGTCTTTTTGTGAGAGAACAATTAAAAAGTTTTTCAATGGCAAGACATCAAAAAGCAGTATGGTTTTCCTCTCTCTAGTCCAACTTTAGAAAGTGACACAGTAATGTAACACTGTACACCACAGGGAAAGCACCACCTCCGCTGCCCCACCACAGGCACAAGGTAACCTGCACTTTGAAAAGCTATTCCCAAATTGCATTCCTTGACTTGCCGACTCCACTTAATTAATTCCACCCTCAGTGATAAGATTTCTGTCAGTGGTGGGTGTAATGATTAGGTGTCAGTGGTTTTTGTCCTTTCGTACTGAGAGGTCCCGCTGAAAACCCTGTTCTTTACACCCACCCTCACATTCAGTCAGAACACAGAGTCGCCTGCTGTCTCGAACCCCTTCTTCTCCACACAGCCTCTTCCTATACGTTGCTCATTTACCCCAGATTATTCTCATGGCTGATGCTTAACATGGCTGATTTTCCCACTGCCGCAGTAGGATCTGTCTCAATAAACACAAGTTCCGTCAGAACTCTCATAGGGGTAAAAAAAAAACATTCACATGGCGCTCTTCTCAAAATAAAACCAATTACCTGATGGGTCCACGTGATTATGGGCAAACAGAGAGGCTGTGGCTTGAGGCAAGCAGTAAAATGATGCCACTGTGGAAAAGTAATAATGTGCTGGAGCTCATCGAGCCCAGTTTGTTTTAAAGCGAAAGCAAACAGTGCTTATCAGTGAAGGATGAACTCTCCAGTCGTGTATTTATAGCAACCTAATAGATCCCAAGTGTGTAATCTGTAATCTTTTTTAGGACAAAATATTGATTTTTTTTTTTATCGTAATCAGGACCTTCCTTGTGGTGTTTGACTTCATAAAGTGGGATTGAAACAATAAGCAGTTTATAAAGTATTATGTTTTGTTGAAGTGAAGTGAAGGTCAGCTTTCAGGTAATTAAAGTTAGATTGTGTATGTGTCAAAAGTTGCATTTAGCAACATTAATCATACATTCAGAGCCCCAGCTGCATTCATTTATCAAGTCTTTAAAGGGGTGGTGCACTGGTTCCCCTTCAGAAACTCGAGCTGCGTCGAGATTCGCTTTGGGAACGCCCCTGCGTGACCGCGTTCTGAAGCACGTGTAAAATCAGTCCAATGGAGCAGCGAGACGTCACGAGCGGGGTGACGTGAGCGCCAGGAAGTATAAAAGGTCATCCGGCAGAGCGCAAGTTAGCTTCTGCTCTTCAGTAGCGTTATTTGTTTAGGAGCGGAGCATGCACGGTCAGCTTTAGAGGGAGCTGATTGTCATCACTGCGAGTTACTCTCGCTGCGTATGCTCTGCTCTCGCCTGGCTGTGTTTGATGAGAGCGGCCAGGCTCGCGATCCCGCTGGCAGCGGT
>NW_015659385.1:107149-107959 GCF_001515625.1 Sinocyclocheilus rhinocerous
TGCCTTTTCCCGAGGGCGGGGTTTATCTGGGTTTGTGATGTCACGAACCCGGGAAGTAACTTGTTGTAGTCCCTACCAGCCGTTTTTTTAGGCATTAAACTGCCAGAATTTTAAAAGACGATATCTCAGTTTGCATTGAACTTTCAGCGTCGTAACTTTGCAGATATTGTTTATGCTCAAACAACAACATTACACACTAACTAACGTTAAGTGAAATCGCAATCAACCACCCCTTTAAATTTTCAAATGCAATATCTACTTTTTTAAATCCAAATTGAATTATTTAAACCTAATGCTGAATTATTAAAAGCTGGCACGTAATCATGACAGCTCACCATGGTTAAATTATGGTAGAAATTAAAATTAAAATTTAGAATTTTATTACAGTTTTTTTTTTTCATTTTCTTTCCCCTCATTTTTTAGCCCTTAGCAAATCATCAACATCGTCATCATCAGTTTTACTCAATTTCTTCAGTCCTTAAGCACGATTCCAACATTTGCCTCTATAAATATCTGTTTGATTAAGGGTCATATGATGCGATTTCAAGTTTTCCTTTCTCTTTGGAGTGTTACAAGCTCTTGGTGCATAAAGAAGATCTGTAAAGTTGATTAGTTTGGCTTTCCAAAAGAGGACACAACTAGAAATCAGTGGTTAAGTTGTATTTACAACACTGTTCTAGAACAGTTCAACCCAAATATACAGATGTGTGCAGCGCATTTTACGGAGGACTAAGAACTTTCCTGGGAGAGTAGCCTACAATGCCGGTGTTCTGACAAATAATGCTGACTCACAGCCTGTAAGTACGTTTT
>NW_015659385.1:108124-161164 GCF_001515625.1 Sinocyclocheilus rhinocerous
GCAACACGTAAAAAGACAGTATAAGTCATTATAATCAATAATTATGTCCCCACTGGATGCTACAAATGCCTTGTTTGTAATGGCTTTTATGCTGAGTTTACGCCATATCGTAATTACCGTAATTTTGAGATGAGAGCACGTGACGTTCTACTTGGAGCTGTTCACGTCCTCGGACTCGGAATTATGCTTTTCTATGGCAACACTATCAACGCCTAAACAGAGCCTGCGGTGGTCAGGTGGTACAGCGGTCATGTGGTACAAGTCGTAGCTTTCAGAAAACTCCCAGTTCACAAGTTGTAATTACAATAAATTAAGTTGGAATCTTGTAATTAAGTTGGAATCTCGTAATTACGGGAATTCCAATATGGCGTGAACGTCGGCTTTCACCGTGGACGAAGCGGAGTCCAGCCCGGGGTCGTCACATGTGGTTGCCGCAGGCATCACAATATGGTAAGGGACGTAACATTTCCGTCACACGCTTGAGGTATTCGGCCAATCACAACGCACTGGATAGGTGGTCAATCAGAGCACACCTCGCTTTTCAGAACGATGAGCTTTGTAAAAATCGACACGTTTCAGAAAGGCGGGGCATAGAGGAGAAACAATAATGTACAGTATGTGGAAAATAATGTGTTTTTTAACCTTAAACCGCATAAACACATTTCATTACACCAAATACACAAAATAATGTTCTTTTTTAGCAACGTCATATGACCCCTTTAATGTCAACACTATTCAGTCCCAAGGTTAAAAGGAAACCCCTACAGGGACATGTATATGGGTGAGAGTTATTCCCTTATTTCTCAAAAGGTAGGATACTCTGTGTGCATTTGCATGCTAATATAGGTGGTTGTAAATGTACTGTGTATGCACAGCAACGCTAATGTTAACCATTCATCAAGAGGCTGCCAGAGACATTGATTCTCAAGTCAGGACATAGATGTGCAGATAGATTCCCTGTCAGTGATGCTCTGGTGTTATTCCTGGTACCTGTTTATAATGAACTATATGGAATCCATATAATGTCACAATTGAAAACTGGATGAGACTTTTATACACATGTAATGCTAGCACTGTTGCTTACATCAAAGGAAATGCTAAAGTGAGAGCAGGAGGTCCCTGCAGAGGAAACCAGAGCTCTATCTTTTTGCAAATGTGTGCATGACTGTGGTAAAAAGACGAGCAGAGGATTTCAACCTGTCTTTGTGACTGTCACAAGTGCAGGAGGTTTATGGACAAAGAACTATTGTTTTACGCATTTAATGAATTGTTTTTAAAACAGCTCTAACTTTAAATTCTGGTTGGTTAAGATACATATTATGTGACTTACAGGAACAATAGGTTTGATTAGCAGCCACAAACTGCCTACAGTTAGGAGAATTAACTATGTTACTTAGATTATTAATAATAATAATAATAACACATAATGCCTATTTCTTTGAATTTATATTTAGTTATTGATAAAATAATATCTAGCAGAGAACGCGCTCAACTTTGATTACTTTGTGTAACTGTAAAAAAAAAAAAAAAAATCCTGTTGCCAGAAGTTTACTGCACAGAATACAGTGTTTCAGGTATTACAGGATGGCATTCTGGTGCCTGGATGTTTTACAACTTATAACTGTATAGTATCATCAATCATAACTTTCACTCTCAGAAAAAAAGTTACAAAATCTGTCAGTAGCACAGTACCTTTTCAAAAAGTAGTATGTTTTATGTAATAATATGTACCTTTAAGATACTAATGTGCACCTTTTAGGGGTAAAAAAAAAAAAGGTACCAGCCCAGTGACAATTTTTGTACTTTTTTTTTTTCAGAGAGTTTGTTTACTGTTGTCCTGTATGTGAGAAAAGGATACGACGCAGTCAGTTTTTCACCTTGTGTGCATGTTTGTGACCTTTATGCACGTGTGAATAGGTGGGTGTCAGTAACAGGCTGTGCATGTGTGAAAATATATTATTGCACTGCTCTGGTGTTCCCAGAAATGAGCGCATCTCTCTAAATATCCTCTTAACAGGGATTCTGTTTGAGCTATGATTATACGTGTCTCATATTGATTTATCAAGACATTTTTTTCTTCTTCTACACAAGCTATTATTGTTTTATTACTGCATGTAAGTGCCTGTTGCTAATTCAAACCATGATATATTCTGCTCTTTGCAACTTCTTTAAAAAACATATTTTTTCGATCTTGGTCGATGTGGGCCAAGAATACAATTATAATGTTTTTGGATAAGTCTGATGTTTTTAATGAAATGTCAGCTTGTGAGCTTTGTTATATTTGTTTTGTACAATGCTTCTTTATCACATCTTCTCCATCTCCTCCCCCTTCTTCCTGTCCTTGTGTCTCTGGAGATGAGCCTGCCAGCCCAGTGATGTAGCTTTGGATCTCATTATGGGGCAGAGATGTAATGGAGCCACATGGTTGTCGGTCACACGCTAAGATGTGCATTAATGCAGAACTGTTTGTCCACTGCAGCTGCTGGTGGTCATATAACTGGTGCTTTTCCCCCCTCCATTTATTTCCAACTCAAAGAGGAAAAAAAAATGAGGCATATGTTTCAACATAGCCTTCAGGACATTCCTAATTTGTCTTTTTGCTATTTTTATTTCCACATCTGTAGCTACTTAATAGTGCGGAAATTTGGAATTACTATGCTGGATTGTTTACACTTTAATTGGATCATAGTTTGACACTGTATTGGGAAAGCTCATTTCCTGCTGTTGCAGAAATGCAGTACTCCATGAAGTGAACCTTAAATCCTGTACAATTATCGAATTGTAGTTAGTGTGTATTCAATAAACTATACACTACCGTTTAATAGTTTTGGGTCTGTAAGCTTATTGTTATTATTATTTTTACTTTTTTTTTAAGAAGTCTCTTATGCTCACCAAAGCTGCATTCATTTGTTCAAAAATAGTTTTTTGTTTTATTCTTTGCTGAATAAAACTATTAATTTCTTTACAAAATTGTAATGATTCAAAACTTTTGAATGGTGGTGTAGGTGTTACTATAGGCTTCAGCGCCCATCTTTCCTCAGTGAGATTTGTGAGAAGTCTATATCATAACAGTATCTTCTTATTATAGTTTGGGAGTCATACCAATTTTATGATACTTTTATTGTGAGTTTGCATGGAAAAGAGTGACTAGTACATTCTGTAGAATTTATTCTTTTATGTTCCACAGAAGAAAGAAAGTCATACAGGTTTGGAACATTAGGGTTAGTAAATGATGACAGAAATTTCATTTTTGTCTAAAATAATATTTTTTAAGCTCTTTGCCAAGATCTGTTATTATGTGTCTTAAAAGTTTGTTATATTAAGTATTTTCCTTCCCTCTAGTCTGTGGAGAACCCAGTGATAGGTGACGTCTTTCATCCAAATGCTTTCTGTTCCAGTCACAACAATACAATGCAACCAGACACACCACTATTCCTGACATATACTGACAAAGATATAACAAAATAAAATTTTGCATGATTTTCAATCTGTTTTACACTTCTTTTCCGATGTTTCTGTCATTACAGTTGCGTGCATGTCTTACAATTCACACTCCTCCTACACACTCATTCACACCACACACACACACACGCTCATATTACTGCCAAAGGCCTATATATTTCTCTGAAATGTGTCCAACAATGTAATTCTTGCTAACTGGCATATGCAATGGCAGGAGAACACGAACAGTCTTGCTTTTACAGCAAGGTACTACTGCAGACTGTCTGGTTCATGCGTCGTTGCACAGTTAAAAGAGGAAAAAAAGTGAGGCGAGACGATTTTTTCCCAGGGTGCTCTCACTCATGATGAGAATGAGGTGACCGGTCCCAGTGGACTCTGAGGTTAGGCGCGAAGGACAGCGCTTCCGCTCACTGGGGAGATGGGATAAAAGCCGAAGGGATAAAAATAGCAAGTGAATCCCACCCCCCAGGCTCTCTTTTGTCCTTCTGGACACTGTGTGAGGGTCTCTCTCCTGGTACCCTGCTGCCTTCCCTATAGACTCTGACAGTGTGTGACCCTGCTGTAGTTATATAGTGCTGTAGTGCTGGATTCAGAAGCAAATGCCTGTTTCCTGTCACTGCAAAGATAGATAGATAGACTGATAGACAGATAGAGTGCAGTTGTGGTCAAAATTTTACTGCTGTATCTGCAACATTTTAATTATCATACAAAATGCATGTTTGTTTTTTTTATTTAGTACTGACCTGAATAAGATATTTCACATAAAAGACGTTTACATATAGTCTACAACAGAAAATAATAGTTGAATTTATAAAATGGCTTTTCCTTCTGGAGCATCAGTGACCATTTGAACCTTTTGTAATAGTTGTGTATTACTATTATTTTCTCTTGTGGACTATATGGAAACGTCTTTTATGTGGAATATGTTATTCAGGTCAGTACTAAATAAAAAATAACATGCATTTTGTATAATCCCTCATATTTTGGTAAAGTAATTGACATTTAGCGGATATTGCAAAGTGTATGTAACATTTTGACCACAACTATAGATAGATTTTTATAAATTCATTTAAATTCATGTTATGACCAATAAGCAGTAAGTGGTTAATATTAACATTTTGCAATATTTTGTCCAAAATGAATGCTAAAAGTTAATTTACGCATGAAAACATTGCAATGTACAGTATGAAAATGTATATTTTGAAATTTGCTAAAAAATTGCTGTGAACGGTGTCAATAAGTTTAGGGCTGTCACAATATCAGATTTTCACTACACAATTATAGCGGCCAAAAAATCATAATAATGAAATTATCATGAAATCAATAGAAATGTAATTGAAAGAAAGAAAGAGAAATGAAAGAAAGAAAAAGAAATAGGTCCATTATGACAACCATGAGGTCTTTTCATTCATAATCAGCTCCACGTTGGTTCATAACAGTGTTTGCTCATATCTTCAAACAAAGAGGACAATAAGATAGGGACAGGAAGTGAAAGCATACGCTCTGCTGGCACAAGGCAACGCCTCCATCTCTAACAGCAAAGGGGAAAGTCCCCTCAGAAAGAGACAGCACTAGAAAAAGCCAGAGAGAAAGAACAGACACCTTACGCAGCCCTGTAGACCTATATAAATTTTCCTTTCCCTGTTGCATTTCTCTTGCCTTTTCAAACATAATGTGTGTCTATTTCACCTTTTGAAGTCTCAATGCTTTGTGGGTTTTTATGATGCTGCACAAAACAGCACAGTTGCAAGAGGCACGTAGTTGGTGCGGATCTTCTCTGTTACCTTTAGCACTCTGTTCTAGGAAACGCAGACGCCGCCTCATGTTGACACTCCTACACATTTCCTAAACACTGATTACTGTATGCACAAGATGGCCAGCTTACCATTCTGAAATAATCACGGTAAGGACCGTCTTATCATTTAGTCTCCTTATTTTCCTTTTTTGTCTATAATAAGAGTGTGTGATCTATTCTCTCAGTGTCCTTCAACTTCAGAATCCCAACAAGCTGGAGGCTTCAGGGTCAGCTCATGTCCTCTGATTGAAACCACTTACCTAAAAATGTCTTTTAGAGCAAATTCATGATTGCTCTCTATTTTAAAGGATAGAAAAATGAAAAGGGGATGGCATATAGGTGAAAGTCAGGCCAGACAAAAACAGTCTGCTTTTGATCATAGGAGCAGGGGAGGAGCGCTCCAGGGCTATTTCTGTCCCTTTGTCTGCTTCTCAAATTAAGTGATGGAGCGATGGTGCTACAGCTTAATTCCCTATTCGGTTGATAAGCACTGGTCTCATCCCATCATCCTTTGAGGGACCATTATATCATCGCAATGTGACATCAACAAAAATCTATTCAGTTTCTCACTGTTCACTCGTGTTAAAAATAAAGGTTCCGAAAGGGGTTTCACAGCAGTGCCAAACAAGAACCATTTTTGGTTCCCCAAAGAACCTTTCAGTATACAGTTCTTAAAAGAACTACTATTTTTTATATAAATTATTATTAGTGTAAATTACTTTTTAATAATCTACTGAACCACTACAAAAAACAAACAAAACAAACCAAAAAAAAAAAAGTTCCATTGATGTTGAAGGTTCACTGCCAATAAAGAACCTTTATTTTTAAGAGTGCGTTCTTAAATCTACGAATGTACCATCAATATTTTTAGATATATTAAATATACATTTTCTTTCTGCTTAGATTTATGCAGGATAAAAGCTTCTTGGCTCACTTTTCCAACTAGCTTAACTGAAAACTTTGTATTGTTTATGTTTATAGTTTTCTTAAAGCCCCCATGAAATCATTCAACAGACACTGTTGTCTTTTTTTGTTTATTTCCTTTTGAAACAGGAAGTTTGTCAAAGGGCTTACTGCTTTTTTTTTTCTGTAGTTAGTGGCCTTTAGTTATGTTAGCCCCATAAAACAATGTTTTGCTCTTTGCTAGTCGAGTGCGGGTGGTATTAGTGGGTGAGACTTTAAATTCATATGTGTTTGTCAGCGTTTTGTACAGTAGTAAGCAGATGACCTCACAGCTAACAGACATGGACTAAAAGCCACAAAACTCTCATTATGATTTTTGCTTTCATTAAGCATCATGGCTTGTTTAGTGCTGTTGTGCTGCATTGTGATCTCGTTCTGTTTGTGAACAATGGGTCTGAATGTAGTGGAACGATATTGTGAGCACCAGCCACATGACGCTTGCCCACCTGTCATGTGAAGTTACAGTGGTAAAGTATGTAATTATAGTTGTGCAGTTGATCTTCTCAAATTACTATAAACTTTTAGCTTGTAGCAGATAATACCAGCATGATGATATTTTGTAGTTGTATTTGGCTCTGCAGAATGAGCAGAGTTATATAGCATGTTATTTTCTTATAAAAATAGAAAAGAGCAACACAGCAGTCTGCCCAGTCGTGTTTTGAAATAAAACTGTTTTGAAAATGTTTTCATTAACCCTAGGTTGTATCGGAATATTAAATAGGATCCAAGCAAATGGGGTCCCCAGCAGTACTGCAGAGGGTCTACCAATAATTGTTTGATCTCAAATTAATTTTTGTTGAAAAAGGTATGATTTAAAAAAAAAATGTTTTTAAAGAAGTCATTTTAGCAGATATTACCCCGGTCTTCAGCGTCACTTCAGAAATCATTCTAATAAGCTAATTTGATTCTCAAGAAAAGAAACGTTTTTAATATTATAAGTGTTCACAACTTATATCACATCATGCTGATTTAATATTTTAATTGAAACCATGAATATAGTAGAAGAAAAGTATGAATTTCTTTCACACACACAAAAAAAATCAAACAGTAGTGTATAGAATAAATTAAGTAGAAAAATAAAATTTATTAAGTCAAAGTCAATAAAGGCTATTTTAATGGCTTTTAAAGCCATTTTTTTTAAAAGATGAGGTAAATAATACAAATGTCACGATTCAGAAGTCTTTATTCATTATTCAGTTTTCTTTTATTCCCAAAACAACATTATAACATAAATGATTTGAGATTTTATTCTACATTATAGCACGTTTTATAAAAGCCTGGAGAAGGGCACTAACTGTGGTGGTTAGGGTTGTTCACAAGGGGGAGGGCTGGCCCTATGAGAAGCACTTTGATATTGCACTGTTGATGAGAGAGAGAGTGTGCAGAGCGAGAGAGAAACAGAGCGACAGCAGAGTGCTCTGTAAACAGGCTGTCAGAAAAGAAAGTGCAGGGGCATTTTCATTTGCTACAGCCAAAGGAGAGTGTTGCGTACAACACTGAAGGATAATCACGAGAGGGAGAGAGAGAGAGAGAGCAAGAGCGAGAGAAGGTTTATTAATTCATGCAGGAGGGGAGGGATATTTCTGCTGCTGACTGAGCTGGTTCCAGCACTGCCTGTAGCATTTTGCTTGTGAGTCCATCCATACTGTGACCGTGACAGCACTCAGATCAGCCAGGATTTGACGCACAGCATCACCTGAACGAGCAGAGGTAGAGTACGATTTGTCCTTCTTTCTCGCACGCACATCTGTTCTCTGCTCGCTCACGTACCGATAAGTGCTGTCTGCCGAGCAAATGACCCTTGTTTTCCTCTCACAGTGTGTTCTCTTATGTCAACACTGCATATCAGGCACCAAAACATGCACGTTTATCTAGCTTTTGAACTTGTGAAGTCGCATTAATTGGTGCGCTTTTTCTTTACTTTTGTTTTCTGTCCTCATCGTCTCACAGGAGATGATTTTAGGTGTTTCCTGTGCTTTGTAGAGTTCACGTGCAGGATGTTGCCTGCTTAGTGCTTTGTTATTGTCTACATTGGCATAGTTTGTCTGTCATGTCAGAGCTGAGTGCAGATAGTGTTTATATTTCACACTCAGTTGAGAGATCAATGCCGCGGGATGATGGTTTCTGTTGAAATGGTAGGGGGGGGGATGCAGCTCGACCATTTGACCAGGTTTGTTTGGCATCTTCTGTGATGCCCTAAAGCGGCCCACAATCTCTATTGTGAGGGAATGTAATCAATTTTGATGTGTGGGATGATTCATTCTCTTCACAAACCTGTGCTGTCATGTGCTTGTGAGATGCTGGTTAATCTCCAATCGGCTCGCTTAATTACGGCTCATCATGTAATCACCAAAGGCACAGGGTCTTCATGTCTCAACAGGATCTGTGGAGCAGGAACAGCGTGAGCTATGTGTTTGAGAGAGCTTTTTCGCTGTTGCTGCTTGAGGACGCAATTCATGTTGTCAGTCTTCATAGAGGGCTGAATATTTGTTGAAGCCGAATGTTTGCAAGTAATTAGCTCTCAATCATTAGAAAAAGACACACAGATAACGAAAAAGAGAAAAGATTGCTTGTGACACTCAACCCAAGGTCAAAAACGGCAGTCAGCCACGGAGCATCTTAATGGAGTCCACAATAAAGGAGAGCCTGAATAAACACTCACTGATCATACTGTTGTCTTTGGCTTGTCTCTCATCTTTACTATGCTGCTCTTGGGTAGATGAATATGTTTCTGTCTGCTGGAGAAGCACAGTGATTTTATCCTGGTGTCCTCACTGGAAGCACACATTACGAGAGCCACTCAGAGGGTCTGTATTAGTGTGGAAGTTTTCAAAACAAATAGAAAGGGAGCATGTTGTTTTATTTTAAAAAATATTATATAGTGCTGTGGTTTTCAGTACATTAGTGTTCTGTTCTAGGAACTGCAGAAGTCGCCTCATGTTGACACTCCTACGCGTTTCCTAAACACTGATTACTGTATGCACAAGACGGCCAGCTTACCATTCTGAAATGATCACAGTAAGGACCGTCTTATCATTTAGTCTCCTTATTTTCCTTTTTTGTCTATAATAAGAGTGTGTGATCTATTCTCTCAGTGTCCTTCAACTTCAGAATCCCAACAAGCTGGAGGCTTCAGGGTCAGCTCATGTCCTCTGATTGAAACCACTTACCTAAAAATGTCTTTTAGAGCAAATTCATGATTGCTCTCTATTTTAAAGGATAGAAAAATGAAAAGGGGATGGCATATAGGTGAAAGTCAGGCCAGACAAAAACAGTCTGCTTTTGATCATAGGAGCAGGGGAGGAGCGCTCCAGGGCTATTTCTGTCCCTTTGTCTGCTTCTCAAATTAAGTGATGGAGCGATGGTGCTACAGCTTAATTCCCTATTCGGTTGATAAGCACTGGTCTCATCCCATCATCCTTTGAGGGACCATTATATCATCGCAATGTGACATCAACAAAAATCTATTCAGTTTCTCACTGTTCACTCGTGTTAAAAATAAAGGTTCCGAAAGGGGTTTCACAGCAGTGCCAAACAAGAACCATTTTTGGTTCCCCAAAGAACCTTTCAGTATACAGTTCTTAAAAGAACTACTATTTTTTATATAAATTATTATTAGTGTAAATTACTTTTTAATAATCTACTGAACCACTACAAAAAACAAACAAAACAAACCAAAAAAAAAAAAGTTCCATTGATGTTGAAGGTTCACTGCCAATAAAGAACCTTTATTTTTAAGAGTGCGTTCTTAAATCTACGAATGTACCATCAATATTTTTAGATATATTAAATATACATTTTCTTTCTGCTTAGATTTATGCAGGATAAAAGCTTCTTGGCTCACTTTTCCAACTAGCTTAACTGAAAACTTTGTATTGTTTATGTTTATAGTTTTCTTAAAGCCCCCATGAAATCATTCAACAGACACTGTTGTCTTTTTTTGTTTATTTCCTTTTGAAACAGGAAGTTTGTCAAAGGGCTTACTGCTTTTTTTTTTCTGTAGTTAGTGGCCTTTAGTTATGTTAGCCCCATAAAACAATGTTTTGCTCTTTGCTAGTCGAGTGCGGGTGGTATTAGTGGGTGAGACTTTAAATTCATATGTGTTTGTCAGCGTTTTGTACAGTAGTAAGCAGATGACCTCACAGCTAACAGACATGGACTAAAAGCCACAAAACTCTCATTATGATTTTTGCTTTCATTAAGCATCATGGCTTGTTTAGTGCTGTTGTGCTGCATTGTGATCTCGTTCTGTTTGTGAACAATGGGTCTGAATGTAGTGGAACGATATTGTGAGCACCAGCCACATGACGCTTGCCCACCTGTCATGTGAAGTTACAGTGGTAAAGTATGTAATTATAGTTGTGCAGTTGATCTTCTCAAATTACTATAAACTTTTAGCTTGTAGCAGATAATACCAGCATGATGATATTTTGTAGTTGTATTTGGCTCTGCAGAATGAGCAGAGTTATATAGCATGTTATTTTCTTATAAAAATAGAAAAGAGCAACACAGCAGTCTGCCCAGTCGTGTTTTGAAATAAAACTGTTTTGAAAATGTTTTCATTAACCCTAGGTTGTATCGGAATATTAAATAGGATCCAAGCAAATGGGGTCCCCAGCAGTACTGCAGAGGGTCTACCAATAATTGTTTGATCTCAAATTAATTTTTGTTGAAAAAGGTATGATTTAAAAAAAAAATGTTTTTAAAGAAGTCATTTTAGCAGATATTACCCCGGTCTTCAGCGTCACTTCAGAAATCATTCTAATAAGCTAATTTGATTCTCAAGAAAAGAAACGTTTTTAATATTATAAGTGTTCACAACTTATATCACATCATGCTGATTTAATATTTTAATTGAAACCATGAATATAGTAGAAGAAAAGTATGAATTTCTTTCACACACACAAAAAAAATCAAACAGTAGTGTATAGAATAAATTAAGTAGAAAAATAAAATTTATTAAGTCAAAGTCAATAAAGGCTATTTTAATGGCTTTTAAAGCCATTTTTTTTAAAAGATGAGGTAAATAATACAAATGTCACGATTCAGAAGTCTTTATTCATTATTCAGTTTTCTTTTATTCCCAAAACAACATTATAACATAAATGATTTGAGATTTTATTCTACATTATAGCACGTTTTATAAAAGCCTGGAGAAGGGCACTAACTGTGGTGGTTAGGGTTGTTCACAAGGGGGAGGGCTGGCCCTATGAGAAGCACTTTGATATTGCACTGTTGATGAGAGAGAGAGTGTGCAGAGCGAGAGAGAAACAGAGCGACAGCAGAGTGCTCTGTAAACAGGCTGTCAGAAAAGAAAGTGCAGGGGCATTTTCATCTGCTACAGCCAAAGGAGAGTGTTGCGTACAACACTGAAGGATAATCACGAGAGGGAGAGAGAGAGAGAGCAAGAGCGAGAGAAGGTTTATTAATTCATGCAGGAGGGGAGGGATATTTCTGCTGCTGACTGAGCTGGTTCCAGCACTGCCTGTAGCATTTTGCTTGTGAGCCCATCCATACACTGTGACCGTGACAGCACTCAGATCAGCCAGGATTTGACGCACAGCATCACCTGAACGAGCAGAGGTAGAGTACGATTTGTCCTTCTTTCTCGCACGCACATCTGTTCTCTGCTCGCTCACGTACCGATAAGTGCTGTCTGCCGAGCAAATGACCCTTGTTTTCCTCTCACAGTGTGTTCTCTTATGTCAACACTGCATATCAGGCACCAAAACATGCACGTTTATCTAGCTTTTGAACTTGTGAAGTCGCATTAATTGGTGCGCTTTTTCTTTACTTTTGTTTTCTGTCCTCATCGTCTCACAGGAGATGATTTTAGGTGTTTCCTGTGCTTTGTAGAGTTCACGTGCAGGATGTTGCCTGCTTAGTGCTTTGTTATTGTCTACATTGGCATAGTTTGTCTGTCATGTCAGAGCTGAGTGCAGATAGTGTTTATATTTCACACTCAGCTGAGAGATCAATGCCGCGGGATGATGGTTTCTGTTGAAATGGTAGGGGGGGGGATGCAGCTCGACCATTTGACCAGGTTTGTTTGGCATCTTCTGTGATGCCCTAAAGCGGCCCACAATCTCTATTGTGAGGGAATGTAATCAATTTTGATGTGTGGGATGATTCATTCTCTTCACAAACCTGTGCTGTCATGTGCTTGTGAGATGCTGGTTAATCTCCAATCGGCTCGCTTAATTACGGCTCATCATGTAATCACCAAAGGCACAGGGTCTTCATGTCTCAACAGGATCTGTGGAGCAGGAACAGCGTGAGCTATGTGTTTGAGAGAGCTTTTTCGCTGTTGCTGCTTGAGGACGCAATTCATGTTGTCAGTCTTCATAGAGGGCTGAATATTTGTTGAAGCCGAATGTTTGCAAGTAATTAGCTCTCAATCATTAGAAAAAGACACACAGATAACGAAAAAGAGAAAAGATTGCTTGTGACACTCAACCCAAGGTCAAAAACGGCAGTCAGCCACGGAGCATCTTAATGGAGTCCACAATAAAGGAGAGCCTGAATAAACACTCACTGATCATACTGTTGTCTTTGGCTTGTCTCTCATCGTTACTATGCCGCTCTTGGGTAGATGAATATGTTTCTGTCGGTTGGAGAAGCACAGTGATTTATCCCGGTGTCGTCACTGGAAGCACACGTTAGGAGAGCCACTCGGAGGGTCTGTGTTAGTGCAAACGTTTTCAAAACAAATAGAAAGGAAGCATGTTGTTTTATTTTTTATTGTTGTTTATTTCTATTCTAAATTCTATTTTATCTATTTGTTGTATTTTTTATTTTAAAAAAAAGCCCTCTAACACTTGCACTCTCTATTTGTTTTCTAACTGCTTGTTTTCTTTAAAAAAAAAGGCCTCTATTACTAGCTTTCTCTATTCTTTTTGTGTTCTATCTACTTGTTTTCTTTTTATTTATTATATAAAAAAAAAACTCTTAACACTAGCGGTCCCTATTCTTTTTCTATTCTATCTATCTGTTTTGTTTTCTTTAAAAAAAAAAAGGCCTCTATTACTAGCTTTCTCTATTCTTTTTTGTGTTCTATCTACTTGTTTTCTTTTTATTTATTATATAAAAAAAACTCTTAACACTAGCGGTCCCTATTCTTTTTCTATTCTATCTACTTGTTTTCTTTTTATTATATATTAAAAAAAACACCTTGCTACGTGAACTGTGTTAAGCTAACCGAGACTTGTCATAGCACTTGCGTATTATTGCTCTTTTGTTGGTTTTGATTGCTTCTATTGTCCTCATTTATAATTCTCTTTAGATAAAAGCGTCTGCTAAATGACTAAATGTAGATGTAATTTTAAAAATACAATAGTGCTGTGGTTTTATGTACCTTAGTGTATTTCCTCTTCCTGTTTCCACATTATGATCAACTACTGTACTGTCATTCCAACAGTAAGTAATAATAGTAATAAATGGGTAACACTTTAGTATAGGGACCAATTGAAGAGTTCAGATGCAAAAGCCTCTAAGTGCTGTCAGAAATTTTCATCTAAAATGAGCATTTTTATCAGGCTCCTATGTTTAGGTTCAGTAATTTTTACTCTAATGGCAATGTATAGGTAATTTTATATGCAATTAAAGTGAAATAACTGAACATAAATATAGGAGAGTGATTAAAATTCAGTAATTTTTACTCTATCTAATGGCAATAGGTAATTTTATATGCAATTAAAGTGAAATAACTGAACATAAATATAGGAGAGTGATTAAAAATGCTCATTTTAGAAGAAAATTTCAGATGGCTCTTAGAGGCTTTTGCATCTGAACTCTTCAATTCTCACTATTAACTAGTTGCTTATTAGCATGCCTTTATTAACATATTGACTGTTTATTAGTACTTATAAAGCACATATTCTGCATGACCATATTCTACATCCCTAATCTTACCCAATGCCTAAATTTAACAACTACCTTAATAACTATTAATGCAGCAAATTAGGAGCTTATTGAGGCAAAAGTCATAGTTAATGGTTTGTTAATAGTGAGAACTGGACCTTAAAATAAACTGTGCCCAATAAATGTAACACATTTAGTGTGAATATAATTATATATTTTTCTATAAATATTTTTTAGATTATTTATCATATTTTATTTTCATTTTACGTTTTTCCTATGCTATTTAAGTTGTAATAATAATAATAATAATATGAAGAATTACATAATATTAATTATACACAATATTAGCTACATAATATAAATTACATTTATTTTAGGGTGCTCCGATCAGGATTTTTGAGGGGGATCACCGATCACCGATCATAGAAAGCAGTATCTGCCGATACCGATCACCGATACCGATCTTTTTAAAGCCTTCTTTTTATCATGTAGAATTATTTATAGTGATGATCCAATCAATATTTTTTAGACATTTATTCAGGGCCTGAATTTCATTTTTGAACTTAAGCGGTGCAGAAGCAGCACTGACTGTGCTTTCACACAGGAGTCTGCAACTGATCCGTGGCAGTTTACTACAAACACAACATTTATCCATTATTTTGATTTCAAATTCAAACATTGTTACTTAAAATGCCTTTTCTGCATTGCGATTCTTTTTTTACACAGTACAGTAATACAATCTATCATAGACGTGTTAAACGCAATAAATATAAGAAACACATTATTAAATGCTTTTTACTTTTGCATTTACTTCTAGATTTATATATTTAGTTGCTCAAGCAATTGGCAAAACATTTAAACTACTTTTCTTACATTATCACAAACATTCTAAATTAAAACTTACCATTGACAGAAACAGTCAGCACTACTGCCTTTCTTTCGCATTAAATATTTATTACAAGCAATCCTGCGTTCATAAAACACTTTATTTTCCTACCTCCACGAGTGCCATCTATTATTGGCTTGTTTATCTAAAAGTGCTCTTTTCCTTTAATTCTAGCCAAAAAACCATAGCCTATGTTTTGACTGTGAAACACAATAGACTTTAAATATATGCATTTATGGTGTAATTACTACATTTTCGTGTAAATCCATGTTCATATTTACCGCAAACAATGCGCTGTTACTTTAATTCAGCGCTTGCATCGCTGCAACAATCTCTGCATGGCTGCAGACGCACCGCTCGTGGAACGCACTGCCAGACCGCAACCACATGCAGTCTGTGAACGCTTTAATCCGTTAACATGAGCGCGGATAAAATACGCACCGCATACGTAGTGCAAACGGAGTAATGTGAACCTGGCGTTATGTGTGCGCGCTGCGAGTGGGCATGAGTGCACAGTCTCCAGGAGAGCGCGCGAGCGCTGAATCGTTTAAACACTGGCAAGAAATAAAAAGAAATGCAATTTATAAACTTTAGTGATGATGTGACACTGCCTCGATTGTGCAATTGTAAATTCCTGTGTCAACTGTGCAGCGTGCAGCTTGCTTATAGTGCAACGCGATGTGTGGTGATTTGAAGCCATTTGTGTATTTTGTGAGCGAAAGAGAGAGCGCACGCGCAAGTGGTGATTCACTCACGCTGTTTGTGAAATTACGTCTCATACGAGGTTTTCAAATTACTTTATAAGTTATTTAATGAAGAAATATGGACGTGATGTGATTTAAAGCCATTTGCGCATTTTGAGAAAGAGAGAGAGCGCGCGGTGATGCACTCATGCTGTTTGTGAAATTACGTCTCACATAAGGTTTTCAAATTACTTCATAAGTAATTTAATGAAGAAATATGAATTGTACCTCACCTTAAGCATTATCATTATTTTACCCACGCCGGACAGAGACTGAGACGGTGCCGCTGCATGTCATGCCAATCCTCTGATAGCAGGCGCGTCATCAGCTTGAGATCAGTTTTTTGAGATCGGCCTTTTTAGAGACCGCCGATCAATCATCCCAAAGCGATTATCGGCCGATAGTGACCGGTAGCCGATCAATCGGAGCACCCCTAATTTATTTCATATAATACTTATACATTATTATTGCATTAAATATAATTTTTAAAAAAATTTCTGAATTCATAAATATATAGTATTGTTTGAAATATATTTATTTTAAAAATCTATTTAATGTGATATTATCTAAAAAGGCAAATTTAGCTCTTTTCCACCTTTGCTCTGCCACTTTGTTAGCGCTCTGTTGTTGATGTTCAGTTACATTAACAGACATTCAGACCGGATTGAAGGGCAGAAGGTTTCCCTTTAGCTGGGAATCAGAGCAGGTCTTGCCTGGCTTTTCCATGTCATTGCATTGCAATTTCGAACCAAACCCTCCTGTTGCCATGACATCCAACCCCTCTGTAAATACTCCCAGGATTTTTTGAGCATGTAGGCCCCAGGAGAAGAGCGAAAGAGAGAGAGAGAGAGAGAGAGAGAGGAAAAGATTGCTCATGTTTTTTCAGCTCAGAGAGTCACTTAAGGAATGGTAAAAGGCTAAATTTATTCTCTACTCTGTTATACTACTTTACGGCATGTATGAGTTAAAAAAATGATACAATTTTTCAAATAAAAAGTGTTTTTTCCCCCTGGAATTATGTGTTATGTCTGCATGTGTATTTATGATAGTAGCATTGCTTAATTTCAGCAGTGCTCTTTCCCTGTGCTGTTTCACCATCCATTACATTGTTTTGGACCATTAAGGATATTACGCTAAATCACAGTTTAGTCACACACTTTACTAATGTATAAGTGGTAAATGCAGCTGTAAGTAATTACAGTTGTGAACATCATAAAGATCGCTTTGTGGTTGCTTGCACTTAGAGAGTCATCGAGTTTTGTTTGACGTGAGAAAAGAAAACTCTAAAAGGCATGTCATGTAAATGCATCAGCGTCATCAGCTTGAGATCAGTTTTTTGAGATCGGCCTTTTTAGAGACCGCCGATCAATCATCCCAAAGCGATTATCGGCCGATAGTGACCGGTAGCCGATCAATCGGAGCACCCCTAATTTATTTCATATAATACTTATACATTATTATTGCATTAAATATAATTTTTAAAAAAATTTCTGAATTCATAAATATATAGTATTGTTTGAAATATATTTATTTTAAAAATCTATTTAATGTGATATTATCTAAAAAGGCAAATTTAGCTCTTTTCCACCTTTGCTCTGCCACTTTGTTAGCGCTCTGTTGTTGATGTTCAGTTACATTAACAGACATTCAGACCGGATTGAAGGGCAGAAGGTTTCCCTTTAGCTGGGAATCAGAGCAGGTCTTGCCTGGCTTTTCCATGTCATTGCATTGCAATTTCGAACCAAACCCTCCTGTTGCCATGACATCCAACCCCTCTGTAAATACTCCCAGGATTTTTTGAGCATGTAGGCCCCAGGAGAAGAGCGAAAGAGAGAGAGAGAGAGAGAGAGAGAGGAAAAGATTGCTCATGTTTTTTCAGCTCAGAGAGTCACTTAAGGAATGGTAAAAGGCTAAATTTATTCTCTACTCTGTTATACTACTTTACGGCATGTATGAGTTAAAAAAATGATACAATTTTTCAAATAAAAAGTGTTTTTTCCCCCTGGAATTATGTGTTATGTCTGCATGTGTATTTATGATAGTAGCATTGCTTAATTTCAGCAGTGCTCTTTCCCTGTGCTGTTTCACCATCCATTACATTGTTTTGGACCATTAAGGATATTACGCTAAATCACAGTTTAGTCACACACTTTACTAATGTATAAGTGGTAAATGCAGCTGTAAGTAATTACAGTTGTGAACATCCCATTAAGGAACGCTAAATCACAGTTTAGTCACACACTTTACTAATGTATAAGTGGTAAATGCAGCTGTAAGTAATTACAGTTGTGAACATCATAAAGATCGCTTTGTGGTTGCTTGCACTTAGAGAGTCATCGAGTTTTGTTTGACGTGAGAAAAGAAAACTCTAAAAGGCATGTCATGTAAATGCATCAGATAGGTCTAACAGCCATGGAGTGAGCACAGTGTTGTCTTCAAAGATGCTGGTTAAACACTCCCGTCTCCTCTTTAGGCCTGGACATGCTACGCTGATTCTGCTTCTGTGAAATCAATAGGAAAAAATTTATCTTTACCCAGACAGCAGTACCCACACAGACCCAGAAGAAGATCCATACCTAAATGCCCTCAGTGCATCCATCAATCAGATGACGTTTCTGCTCAACTTGCATGTTTGGCTGTTTCTTCTCTTTCTGATTTGTTCCACTGTTCATTCTGAGGCCATAAATTTAAAACAAAGCTGCACCATGGGTTTGTGGGGCCCTAGACGAGATTATGAAAATGGACCCTACTGGTGTACAAAGATATTCAAATGACTGTTTTCTTTTTAAGGGTAAATTTTTAGGGTAAAATGTATATGAATTTTAGGTAAAGTGTATATTTTAGGCCCTGCAACTGGTCCATTGTTGCTATCGTAAACTAAATCTAGAAAAATAGTTTTCAATTATGTATTTAAAGGGGTCATATGATGCTGCTAAAAAGAACATTATTTTGTGTATTTGGTGTAATGAAATGTGTTTATGCGGTTTAAGGTTAAAAAAACACATTATTTTCCACATACTGTACATTATTGTTTCTCCTCTATGCCCCGCCTTTCTGAAACGCGTCGATTTTTACAAAACTCATCGGTCTGAAAAAGCGAGGTATGCTGTGATTGGCCAGCTATCCAATGCGTTATGATTGGCCGAATACTTTAGTCTTTGCAACTTTACAGATCTTCTTTATGCACCAAGAGCTTGTAACACTCCAAAGAGAAAGGAAAAATTGAAATCGCATCATATGACCCCTTTAAATATTTAAATTAAATATAAATATTAAATAAATATTAGAAAGACTTGACCTGCCAGCTAACTGAAATTATGTAAGTTTGAAGTGAAGTTGAAGTACTAAAATTACTAAAACTGAAACTGAAATAAAAATGAATTAAAGCTTAATATAAATATTTAAAAAAAATAATAATGAAATTGACAAAAGCGCATAAAAACTGAAAATACAAAAATAAAAGTTAATTCAAAATATTCATAAATATTATAGCAGTAAATAAATAATCCTAAATAACAGTTTCCCACCACCAGCTTTTGCAGATCACTTTGGTTACGTTTTTGTGACACATTAATTTAAATAAAAATACTGTATTTTCTTAATTAGTCATTTGTCATAGAAACGGATGTGTAAGAATTAGATAAGATGTTCTTAAAATAGTTATGAGTATACTTTAAGTATTTTATGAATTTAAAATAATGTATTATAACTATGTAGAGAGAATTGAAGCATTATGATTCCCTAAATTAATATGGATATATTGGGCATCACAGGACTGATTATAAAATGACTGTTAAGTGTGTGGTATTGACTATTACAAACTAGATTGTTTCAAAGCAAAATGCATGTTTATGTTGTTAATTAAACTTATTGCAAATTATCATAGGTTCATAATACATTTTCTGTTTTGTACTGCCTTCAGCACGCTACACACAACAAAAAAAGGCTCAGTGTCGTAACTCTGCTTACACCTCCGGTTCTCTCACACACACAGTGTGAATATTGTAACCTGTTAGTATGAGGGGTGAAATAAATAGGCTATACACTGCTTGAAACAGAAAAACAAAAAAAATATGTTTTTGTAAGCACAGATATTATTAAGTTGACCGTCCACAACCACGCATAAATAGACTCATGTTGCAATTTGTCTCTTTTTTTTTTTTTTTCTTATTTTTGACTGAGGATGTCATGAGAGAGGCCCATTTCTGTCAGTGAAATTGGCCTATCAGGTCTCCTCCAGCCTCTTCCCTACAGTTTGATAATGTGATATCTTTAGCTGCCACTCTCATCCACTTTGTCAGAGCTCTTTCTGCCGACTACACGCCAGACCGCAGAGACTATCTGTGGAGAAGTTGAGACAAAAATATTACACAATACCTTATCATACTTCAAACTGTGACAAGTAGCTGCCTGTGGATTAGCAAAACTGCCTGATGACTGGTGACGGGTGCACATGGCAGCGCTGCTGTTGGCTCTGACTGGACTGCGACCCCTGCGACCCAGCCATGCCGTTTAATTCTATAATGTTGATGAAAGTTGGGATTTTGGTATATCTGTGCCCCTCACTAACCTCCCATTCCCAGCTGTTTGGCCTGCCACTTTCATTCTCAGTCTCATTCTCCTGCGTATCAGCTCTCTGTGTGAGCCTGTCCGCTGTCCCGCTGGAGGCGGGTGATGTTACTGCCATGACTGGACAGCAGTGCACCTCTCCCTCTCCCTCTTTATCCCTTTCAGAATTAGTGTCCTAATTTGGTTGTGTTCTTCCACACTGTGGTTCAGGAGACTAGTGCAGTGGTCATATTCAGATGACGAATACAAAATCTTCTGATTGAATTGTAGGCAATAAATTTTTTTAAAATGTTGCATTTATTAAATGTTGCATTAATTTATTCTGTGCTCTGTGCACTTGCGTTAATAGTAAGTAATACCTGAAAAACCTGCAGTACCTAGATTTAGATATTGTCTCAAATAATTGAGCCTATTCAAGTGGTAATGAATTGCACTGTGCCATATTTTATTAGTTATGAAATGCACACTACCATTCAAAAGTTTCAGGTCAGTTTTTTTTTTTAAAAGAAAATACTATTTTTATTTGGCAAGGATGCATCAGATTCATCTAAGGTTGTTACACTAGATTATTATTATTATTTTTTTTAACTTTCTTACTTTTTTCATCATAGAATCCTTAAAGTGTATCATGGTTTCCACAAAAAAACACAACAATACATATATTCCACAAAAATGACCGTTGTAATAAGATAAGCACCAAATCAGTATATTAGAATGATTTCTGAAGGATTATGTGACACTGAAGACTGGAGTAATGACTTTTGAAAATTCAGCTTTGCCGTCACTGGAATATACAGTATTCCATTTTAAATATTCACATATAAAATAATTATTTTAAAATGAAATAATATTTCACAATATTATTGTTTTTACTGTATTTTTGTGTTTTTTATTTATGTGTGTGTGTGTATAGAAATAATAGGGCTGAAATGCTAGCTTTTATTTCAATATAATTTGGTTAATAAAAATATCTGTATCTATTACAGACAAGTTAGAAATTTCCTGTGAAATGTTGCCAGACTCCTTAGGCAAATTCTAAGGGCTGTGAAAATGGCCAGGTCTAGATACTTTTCAGATATTATTGAGAATAATCGTCAAAATCCGAAAGTCCTTTTCTCAACAATTGATTCATTCTTGAATCCTAGATTGGAGGTGCCCGGAGATATGCCTATTGGTTTATGTGAAAGTCTTTTAGATTTTTTGTTGGCCGTATATCAGACATCCGAAAGAATATACAACAGTGTTCATATATGCCTATGGATATACATGTAACTCATGCTGTGTTGTCTGATTTTGAGCCCATTTCTTTATCCATGCTTTTAGACATTGTACTCAAGCTTAAGTCGACATTCTCTCCTCAAGATATTGTTCCAACAAAGCTACTAAAGCAAGTTATTGAGTTGATTGGTCCATTTGTATTATCAATAATTAATAAGAGTTTACTTTCTGGAATTGTTCCAACTTACTGTAAACATGCCGTAGTGCAGCCTTTATTGAAGAAATCAAACCTGAATAAGAGTGTGTTGTGCAACTATAGATCAGTTTCAAAGCTTCCTTTTTTAGCAAAGATTTTGGAGAAAACTGTTTTTAATCAGCTTGAGTCCTTCCTTACTGATAATGCTATAGGTGAAGTCTTTCAGTCGGGGTTTAAAAAACAACATAGTACAGAATCTGCATTATTGAGAGTTTTAAATTAAATTTTTATGGCAACTGACTCTGGTGACGTGACTCTACTTTTGCTTTTAGATCTTACAGCGGCGTTTGATACAATCAACCATCAGATTCTGATCTCACATTTAGAAACTTGTGTAGGTATTCGTGGAAACGCCTTGAATTGGATTAAGTCTTATCTTCAAAACAGAAGTTTCTCTGTTCAGATGGGAGAATGTATGTCGACCTCAGCGCCTTTATCTTGTGGTATTCCACAAGGATCTGTTTTAGCACCAGTCTTTTTTTCACTGTATATGCTCCCATTAGGTCAGATCTTGAGTAAATATGGTGTTTCTTTTCACTGTTATGCAGACGACCCCCAGTTGTATCTACCTCTAATGCCAACTGCCTCTATCGCTGTAGAAAGTCTGGTGGAATGTTTTGGCGAGATTAAGGTGTAGATGTCTGCTAATTTGCTATGTTTAAATAAATCAAAAACCGAATTGATTTTATTTGGCCCTTCTGAATCTGTTGACACATCCAAAATTGATTTGGGTACACTATCCCCTTTTCGGACACATTAAGTAAAAAACTTAGGTATAGTTTGTGATAGTGCACTGAAATTTGATAAATAAATGAAGTTGTCAAAATTAGTTTTTTTTTTCAATTGAGACTAATCTCTAAAATTAAGCCTTTTTTATCTCAGAAGGACCTGGAAAAGGTTATCCATGCTTTTATTTTCTCAAGATTAGACTATTGTAACACACTGTATTATGGTGTTCAATACAAAAGTTTGGACAGACTACAGCTGGTCCAAAATGCGGCCGCAAGACTTTTGACAGGTACTCTGAAAAATGAGCATATCACTCATGTATTAAGAGAGCTACACTGGCTGCCGGTTTCTTATAGGATTAATTTAAAGATATTATTATTTGTTTTTAAAGCCTTATATGGTACAGCTACATCATGTATAGCTGATCTGATCCAGGTGAAGAAACCAAAGAGAATGTTTAGTTCTGAGTCATTGAATCTCTTAGTGGTCCCGCGGACGTACCGGAAAACGACAGGAGACTGGCCGCTGCTCCTAGGCTGTGGATTGGTCTACCTCAATATATCTGGCAGTGCTCCACTCTTAGAGAGTTTAAACATTTAAAAAAAAAATTTTACTGTGGCGTTTGAGCATACATGAATGTGGTGTTAGTGGTGAAACTGGTTTTTACCTATTGCCTCACTGAATCTGAGGTTTAATTTGTGTTTGTGTGCTGTTATGATATAGAATTTGAAAGTGATTTTATTGTTATTCTGCATTGTCTCATGTACAGCACTGTGGTCAACATTTGTTGTATTAATATGCGCTTTATAAATAAAGTGAACATTGAACATATTCATATTAAATGTTTACACATATGTATATGAGTGACACAAATGCCATCTGCTTTGTAGAATGAGCCATAAAGGGACTAAATATTTTCAGATGCCAAAAATATGTTTAGGGTTTGTTTGGGTTAGTCCATAGTAGCAGTTTAGTTTAAGCACAATAGAAGTCAAAGGGAGGTCTTCACTATGATGTGAAACAAATGTGCGTGAGTGTGTGTGTGTGTGTGTGTGTGTGTGTGTGTGTGTGAAACAAACACAGCTGCAGACAGTTACTCGCTGGCGAATTGATCATGAGTGACTCTTCATTACACAGCAAAACACAGTTGGCTGACTAGCCAGCTAGCCATGTGGAACTAGCTAGCTAACACCAGATTTAATCGGTATCCACTGTGTATATGAAAAAAAAGAATAAAACTGTTGTTGTTTCCATAATTATTAGATGTCCATCTATGTTCTTAGGCGCAGTACCACAGATTAGAACATCTCTTACTGTAATGTTGTTTAGGAATGGCTCGTGGAAAAGCATGTCACAGTTAAAGTGTCAAGTGTGCACTGAGAGGCTTGCAGATCTGGATAATTTCACATAATATTGCAGCTGTACTTTGCTTTGAGTTCTTTACTATTGCGTACATTTCTACATAAGCATCTCACTAAAATTCCACTAATGTGAGATGTAAATTTGTCAGTGGAATACGACTGCTTTTGGACATTGTGTGAGTGTATTTTGCGTATGGTTACTGTATATTTATGACTTAGTTATTATAGACACCAATGAATTAAAACACAAAGTCACTTAAATAACTAATTATATATTATCCAGTGATGTTTACACCACAGGTGTCTGATTCAGATGATTCGGGCTGCTGATGAGCAAGACTTTCCTGAAATATATTTTTGGAACTGAATATATGATTAGCTCACAGTTTAATTGTTGTTAAAACATTTCATGTTCAGTGGGAGGAAGGTCGTGACAGGACTTGAAGACGGTGAGTGCAAGTGGATTTTTATTGCTAATTACCATTAATAATTTCCTATGGTACTTTACTGAATAGTGCAAATATGATTAATAAGGTTATTGGAAACTCTCATACTGTAGCCCCGTCAACAGCTCAACCGAAAATCGCTGAGGCCACTGAGATTTTTGGTTTATCTGTAAACCACTTTTAGATCCCTGAAGTTCCTTTCCGTCGTGGGCAGTGCAGGAGTCCATCACATCTCACGTCACACTGAAACTGTTATGTTGCACCCACATTACAAAAGCACAGTGCAAATCATTCACATATTCCCCAAGTCTGATGCAAACTCTTTTACTTATTACATAGAGAAAGTATCAGTGTGTTACATAGAAACACTTAAATAATGGATCTGAGAAAGGGTAAAATAAGGAGGTACATGTAACAGGATGGTCACATAAATTCTACATGAAAAGGAGATGCGTCATGGACCGAGCTGGTATAGTTTGGAGGAAAGTGGGGGAGGAAGAGAGAGAAATGATCTAATATAGATGGCTACAGAGAAAGGGATGTGGGGGAATGGTATAAATACTCCAGGGCTGGAGGATAATGGAGTGTCAGTTGGAGACAGAGAGGCAAATGGAATAAGGTACATGCATTTCTTCACTGCAAGACAGGAGAGAGTGGAGGAAGAGGGAGAATAATGAGGCTCATACTGTTTAATGGGACTGGGAGGCATTATAAATCAGAGTAAGATCTGCATTCATTGAACAAGCATCTTGCTGGACAGCATGCTCCATGTCCCAGTGTAGTCCACGTTCCAGCTGCAGTCTGACCTACAGAGGTGGTTTCATGAGCTCCCATTGCCTTGAAAGTCAGGTGGAAAGAGCACCTTCAGGGTTCAGCAGTGAGGGTTCAATGTGAGATTGTAAACAGTCGATGGAACTGTCACTGCTGTGTTTTACTATGTCTTGTGTTCATTGGTCATGTTTATGCCTTTCTGTGATGTATTGCACCTTGTAGTGGTGAATTCTGGTTATATACACTACTGTTTAAAAGTTTAAGGCTTGTAAGTGATTTAAAGGTAAAAAAAAAAAAAGACTAGAAAAATAATATAATTTTAATTTAAATAAATTTTATATAGACTGATTTATTCATTTGTAATATATATTTTTTCAAAGGGATTATGAAAACCTAAATACAAGAAGCTCTAAAAGAATTTTAGAATTTAAAAAAAAATTAAACTCTTTTGCTTTAGACCTTTACACCTACAGATGTTAAATCTACAAATAACATGTTAAGATTACCACTGCATCTAGTCCTATCTAGGGAAAAAAACAGTGATTGATTTTTTTTCATAGTTATTTTCAAAGCTTTAAATGTACTCTCTATAAAACAAACTTTATTATTGTTTATTTAATTCTAACAATTAAGTGGTTTTTTTTCAAAACTAACCAAAAATAAAAAATGATTAGTTTATAATCTCTGCAGGAGTGACTTGGTGTTGATTCCAGACAAAAGGAAATATATTGGTATTGTTGAAAAATATCGTCATATCGGATATCGGCAAAAATCCAATATCGTGCATCACTGATGGATATATATTAAAACATATTTTTGTAGTATGGCTAGATAAAAATGTTGCCATGGCATGTAAAAATCTAAAACACAAGTCTGACTGGGCAAGAAGAAAAAAATCTTTATTATTGAGTTCAGATGTTTACATCATTTTAACATCTTTAAGTGAAAAAGTGTTGAACATGCTGCAATGTACATAGAAATCATAATCAAAAGCACCATGTATAAACTGTAATTAGTACAATAGCTCTAAATAGTACAAAAAATTGAGGGGCTTTTTGTATTTATTTATACTAGGATAGCATAGTGTAAACAGGAATAAAGGGGTGAGAGAGAAGGAGTGGGATCGGGACATGAACTTGGCTTCCCATCAGCTCCTACATACTGTATGTCCTGAGAATCGTGCACCGCAGCTCTGACAGCCTTAGTAATTTATGACATCTAAAGACAGGAGTCCTTTTAGAAATCTTTTCATATGGACAGTTGCATTTTTCACTCCAAACCATTGATTTACACTTAAGAATGTTGTTTAATGTATGAACCTTCGTGTACTTCATCTACAGTGAGTTGTTCACCTTCATCATATACTAAATCAAGTGTACCCATAATTTGAGCATCAATTAGGATTTTGTTGGATTGTTGAAATTTTGAGAAGATATGGATCTATAATATTCCTCATATATTCAATCCTAAATATTGTTAGAGTTGCACTAAGCCCTGAATTCTAGGTTGGGCTGCCACTAAGTCCATTCATATGATTTGTGGGCATAAATGGACGAGTTTTACATTGGTTTCCCTGTAGAAATATGGGTGTAATGCACTTCCTGTACCCTTTCTATGTTTATGCTAAGGTTACATGAGATTGATATTATATTATGTCTGTCTTGTGGCCTGGTACATACACAGACAGACATAATGCACCAATGCACACAAACTCCTCCAGATACACACACACAAACCCATAACCGCTTTCACTTCATCTATTTGCTGCAAACGTATGACGTCAGGTTGCCAGGCAACTGTCTGAGCAAACAGAATCCCTCTCCACACAGAGGGGAGGCCCCATCCTGTTGATCAGCAGGTGGCTCCCACAGCCCATTAACACACACGCTTTTGCACAATACAGCCATTAACTTTGTCTCTCAATCCTTCCTTTAATGTACACATTTCCTTAACTGGCTTATTAGAGAATTCTGCCCTTGACAGTAATAACGTATGGATGTATAGCTTGCATTGTTAGGAGGAGGACACAAGAGAAAGATACTATGAGTGATGAGGGAAACCCACACAGGAAGAAACCTTTTTTTTTTTTTTACCGTAAAGAGGAATAGAGAAAACAGAAAGGCAGTTTGCATGGTGGGAGGATCAAAAATATTTTCCATCGTCTGGTGATACTAGAATTAAATCCTTTACCACAAACCTTTCATCTCATTAGATGACAGTTATGTGTTTATAGTCTCTGTGCTCTCGTTATTTTTTATGGTTTTTTTTTCATCTGTTCACCTTGACTTTACCTTCCATTTACCATTTTAGCACTCAGTACAGCACGTCTTGTTTCATTAGGACAGAGCAGGCAGATTTGATTCTTACAGTGTTCTAGCAGCAGGAAATTACAACACCTCGATAAAGCTAATTTTTCAGCCTGTCTGTTTGAGGCACAGTAACACGATCTCATTCTTTTATCAAGACTCCATGGTGCTTTACTCTTTTTAGATTAAAAAAAGAAAGAAATTGCCAGGATTTTGAACCCTGAAATCAACATCTGAACTGGGATTTCAGTGGTCATAAAAGCTGGCCCATATTTACTTTTAAGGCCTGGGAATTCACGTCCTGATTCTATATTACAATAATAAAAAAAAGACTGATTTCAATATGTAACTGCAAAGAGCTTAAGCTGCTAAAGCAGTAGGACAGTGTGTCATAACATGATCTTCCAGTGAAATGACAAGTAATATCTGGTGAGGTATTCCATATTTTTCTGGTCATTTAGTCTGCTTAAACCCCAATATTTTATTGCAGTCAACCTCAAGCATGTCTTAAGATACTTCCATCCAATCAACAGCCAATGTACAGAGCCAAGTCCTTAACCAAGTCTACATAAATATTGCATAATATTTTTTTTTGCAATTTTTTTTGCAAAGTCAAGAGCGTTTCTCGATAAACGTTTAAAAACTTCAACTTTTTTTAACTTCACACTTTAACATCTTAAAAAGCACTCATACATTAGACTCAAAAAACACGAAATGCGTGGGCAAACGTCAAAGACATCTGTCTAGTGCATGTTTACATAGAAAAACAATGGAAGAGAGTGCAAAAAAATTGTCTGCGAATGGCCCTGCAGTGTAAGGTGCTGACATTCTATGTGAAAAACTCTCGATTACTGGTTGTTTTTAGAACATTAACCCACATTAGGCCACATTAAGCATTTTTCATGGTAAACTTTTTAAAATGTACTTTTAATTAGCCACATTCCATTACCCTTCAAATTGCGTAAATTGAAAATATGCCCAATGGAAACACGTCAAAACTCCCATATATAGCAAAAAAGTTTTGGGGCTTGCATGAGGTAGTTTTTCAGGCAATTTGAAAAAAGAATATTTAGCAAAACTGCAATGGAAATGGCTTTTTCGCATTTACAGGTCACCTGGTGTACGTAAAAGTCACATGATCATTCTTTATTGTACTATAACCTCAAAGAAACACCTCATATGTGGCTGCTTACACAAGCATTGACTACACAATGCTTGTATAAGGGGCTTTCCTTGCTATTAAAGCTTGGATAACCCTTTATTTACACTACACACTTCCCTTGAATCACGATTGGTAACAGAATAGTTTTTTCCCTCCACCCTACTTAATGAAGCAGAAATCTGAGCCTCTTCCTCTGAGCAGGATGTTTTAAATTCACTATGCATCTCTAGGGCTTTGTGAAATATAAGAAATATAAGCTTGGGTATTTTGATTCTGACTTGCCGATTGTGAATTGAAGTGTGAAGCAGAAACACAAGCCTTCTCACTAGACCACTAGGGCTGAAATCCAACCCTTTTTTTCTGCTACAATGTTGTGCTAATGATTTGGCACATATTTATCAAGTGGTTAGTACAGTTATGGCAAGTTTTTGTATTATTTATCCTAGATCATGTGTATTGATATAATGTTTGACAAGCTGAAAGGAGAGTTTAATTTTGGGAATCAAAAATATTGTGTAATTGTGTAAATATTGTGTAATTCAGAGTTATTACGTTGGGCCTTGTCCCATAGGAATAGTTCAGGTCTATTTTTGGGTCTCTGTGTGAAATGTTCCACAAGAGAAAATCAAATTCCCTGTGAAGTCACAGATGGTAACAGAAATGATGTCCTTGATATATGGACCAATAAATCATTGTGAAGTAAAATGAGTTATGGGGGAAAATCAATGATGAGTCTCTTATTCTTGGAATTGTAAGCTGTTTATGCTTATAGTACACATTAATGTCAGTATTTTCAAAAGTTATCACTGACTTATTTGTCTTTCTATTATTTTCATATACTACCAGACAAGCTTGCGTGATTCCTCATTGGATTGATCATTTAATTATACAAAGATAATCATCGGTAATCAAACCCAGTGTTTCAATTAAGATCCTGTTTCCTTAGTCCTGCTGATGTGTTTTTATCTAGGAGTGGCACACAATTTATGAGTCGGTCTTTTTAAATACATTAAGGGGGTCATATGATGCGATTTCATTTTTTCCTTTCTCTTTAGAGTGTTACAAGCTCTTGGTGCATAAAGAAGATCTGTAAAGTTGCAAAGACTAAAGTCTCAAATCCAAAGAGATATTCTGTATAAAAGTTAAGAGTTAGCCACACCTACCTAAAACGGCTCGTTCGAACACGCCCCCACATATCTACCACACTATGTGGGAAGATTTGCATAACACCGCCCAAATGTTCACGCAAAGAAAAAAGGCGCAACTTTTATTCTTGCTGTAGTTTTGTTGTTGCCGCTGCCATGAATCAGAGCACACCTCGCTTTTCAGACCGATTAGTTTTGTAAAAATCGACGCGTTTCAAAAAGGCGGGGCATAGAGGAGAAACAATAATGTACAGTATGTGGAAAATAATGTTTTTTGAACTTTAAACCGCATAAACACATTTCATTACACCAAATACACAAAATAATGTTCTTTTTAGCAGCATCATATGACCCCTTTAAACCAATAAATGATTTACTATTGTTTGATAATGATTTAGAAGTTTATCAAATTATAATTTGGAGGATTCCGTTTTTGTATCTGTTCTAGTGCTAATGTGCAGATATGTAAATTATGGACATACCATCTTTTCTGAAATTTCTAAAGTGAGGTAATACGTCTGTATTCATGATAATATTGGCTTTAAAAAATATTTTCAAATGTTAAATAATATACCAGCATGTTGTGTGTAGATCAGGAATAATAACCACACTGCTCTCTCGTCGGAAAAGTCCATAATACAAGTCAATTCAGAGAGTTTAGTTGGGTTGGATGATTCATTTTGAGACATGAAAATAACAGGAAAGATTCCACTCAGTGATATTCTCTGCTTCTCTGTGTGTTTCAATATAGCTATACCAACACCTACACCAAGATCTTTATCTTTATTTATTTACCACTAATGGCCATATTTGCTCTTTCATTCTCTATCATCCATTTTTTGTTTATCGTTTTTGCTTCCATTGCATGCCCTGTTACAGTATTTTCCAAGTGAATTTACTTGAATTAATCTCAAATTTAGGAATTCCGAGAAACAGTCAGTTGCAATCAAAAATGTTTATATTTGAATATTAAATTATAGAATTATTTCTATATTAATTATTAATCATTAATCATATAATTTATTTTAAGCAAATCAGCCTTAGTTTTCATATTTGCTGCAATGATTGTCTGATTTGACAGTGTTATATTTTGAATGTCAATGCTTCACCAGACAGTAGGAAAAACGATGCTAAATTTTTATATAATTATTTCGGGTGTAACGGTACAGATAAACAATGGTTCGGTATGTTTTCGGTACAGCGGGGGAACAAACAAAAAATACTTTTTTTTGCTTCTTTTTCATTAAACAGTGGTTTGCTGAACAAACTATGGATTTATCTTTAAATAAAGTCTTAAATACATTTTTTTGTTTATTTTGCAAAATGGAAATACTCATGTGACTTTCTAACATTTACAGAGAAGGATAATCCCAAGGTGCAAATTATGCACTGAGGAAAAGACATCTTAAATGCTTTAGGTAGCACACATCTGACAGGATTGCAAGTGGCTTTAAACTGTATGCTAAGATGGTTTGAAATGCTTAATATATAGCATGTTTAGGACATTTTTCCCCACAGCAGCTAACACACTGTTATCTGTCTTTAATGTTGATTGATTGATTTACCTTGCATACAGAGTTTCTAAATACATTCTGCACACGCTGCGGTTAAAATAACACTGTATTCTCTCAGTACACATGTACGGAATTGAAAGACCAGTACCAAAAATGTATGCACAGTTAAGACGGCAAAAAAAAAAAAACTAAAAGAGATGTAAAAACTATTCCAGTATATTTTGCTGTTGATGCCAAAGTCTGTGTGTCCAAACAAACTCTACGGTATTGTGATGCATGACGTCTTGAGGCTGAACTTTAATGTTCAGCCAAGAACATTTTTTTTTTTAATACAATTTGTGTAAGCCCATTTATATTCCTTGTCTTCACCCTCCCTTGCGTTCAGGCTCTTTTCTCTGTACAACAAACAGCACACATCACTCTATGCTTTTTTAAACCAGTGGGCATGAACTTACTCCCTGACATGCTGTATCTCATGGCAGCCCTATCAACTTCATTGATTTTTGTCCTTTTGCTCTGTCTTTTCCTCTTTTCATCATGGCAGTTTCTCATGCCTCTGCTCTTCGCAGAGGTTTTATGTCAGTTTCTTCCCTCCCTGTGGATGTGCTGGCAAACTGCTGTTGATTTTTCTCTCTGCTTAAACTCATTGGGAGTGTCCGAGAACAGAGAGAGAGACAGAACAAGAGAGAGAAATAGAGACAGAACGAGAGTATTCAGCAGACAGAGAGAGAGAGAGACATTGATTGGTACGGCATGGTGAGCACAGAAGCAGGCCAGGCCCATGTGAGTCATTTGCTGAGTGGCCCTTTGAACTTACAGCTATATGGAGGAGCACTGCTATGCTGTTTTAACTGGGTGTACTGGAGCGAACGAAATGTCCAAATGAAGGCAAAGACAGCATACAGCATGACTTGTACACCTTGTCAAAAACAAAAAAAAGACTATTATTTTTAACTGTCTCCCTGGAGAAAAATTGTATTGCTCAGAGGTTGCTTTTTCTTAGTTCAGGAGACTTAATGTTGTTCCCTTTTGTTTTGAAAGTATAAACCTTGTCTTGCGTGTTTGTTCTAATATCTCTTGAATGGAAACAAATGAGAGAGTTACTGCAGATGTTATTTTTGAGATTTTCTCTGAAACTGAAAGCAGGGATCCTCAAAATGTGATGTGTGACGGTGCTGTAGGGGCTTTAACAAAATTAAAAATGGAAAATATAAACACTAATTCAAAATATGAGTAAAAAATATAATAGTATTAATTATACTAAAATAGCACTGTTGTGCATTTCAATTAATTATATTGCAAGACATCATATATATATATATATATATATATATAATAGATTACATATTATATATTACAATACTATAACATTATAACAATATAATAAAGTTGAGCTTTGCAATCTAAGGGCCAGATTTACTAATCAGGACAAATTAGTGTGAGAACGCAATTCCATAAAAGTGCGGATGGGAGTGAAAAGTTATGTGGTTGATGCATTGACTGTGCACAAAGAGCACAGACTCAGTCAGTTCACATCCATAATGACCAATAGGGATGGAACGATTACCGGTTTGATGATAAATCATGATAAAATTCCCCAGTTAGTATTACGTTTCATATTTTAAATGTCATTAAAACCGTATTTGATTACCACGATTTGAACAACTCAGGATAAATGAAAATAATATAATGCAAAATTTTAAGTAACAGTCTTAAAATTTCAAAAAATTGACCCTTATGACTGGTTTTGTGGTCCAGGGTCACATTTCGTACATGTTATTAGATAAAGTGTCATGTTGTCATTTAAAATCAGGACATCATTGGTAATGTTATTGTTTTAGTGTTTATGCAAACAAAAAGTCATTTTATTTGTTATTTGTTGATTTTAAATATAAGACTTGGTGAAACGATTTATGTGTGAGTGCTTTTTGAACATTTCCAGCACATTTTAACAATACCGTGATAATACTGATAACCGTGATAATTTTGGTCACTATAATTGTGATAAGATTGTGATAAGTATTTCATACTTTTACATCTCTAATGACCAACACAGTCTACCAACAGCAGCACAAATCAGCACAGGGTTACAAACCAGCACAGCCAGTGGTAACTATGGGTATCGTTAAGGTTTTAACGGTATTACTACTCTTACCGATACAACTGTTCTCGTCCACTTAAGACATAAAATGTGTTTAAGTAAATACTCTCCGAGCCGGCCATTTTGACATATTTTGTGTGTATTTCATCGTTTGGACGCGCCTGAAGCTCAAAGTGTACATAGCTTGTTCGTTTTGGAGCGCGTCACGTGCACACATTTCAGCATGGGGAACAGTGTCTCTTGTGTGGATTGTGCTTTCAACGTTTTATTATCAAACATCAATTTAGCAACAGTATAAGACAGCCTTTTTTCAACAATCACCGATTGTGCTGATTCTGACTTTTAAGTTTGGGTTTTGGGGAGGAATGAATGTGCACCGCTGTGAAGGGAAAATAGTTGCGCTAGAAGAAACGCGGCTATAATCCTTAGAAGCCAAAATTTAAATAAAAAATTAAAATAGCTTAATAAAACAGCCACAGGCCTAAAGTGTAAGCAGACGTTTGTTTGTTTAGTTCTCTCCTCTGTCATAATTAAACAGGACTTTCATGTTGCGCGTGCTGAAGCTCCTCCGCACGAGTGCGATCTCGCTTCAGAGTTGCGAATAGCAAAAATGCATCATAGACTGTTTTAACAATATTCAAATGTTTGAATATTATTGCATATAAAAACAGCTGGCGACTCTGGTTAGATAGAATTTGCAAGACAATGTATCTATAGCAATAATAAATGTATGTGTGTTTTCTTAATTTCTCTAGTACCGATAGCAGAACCGTTAACGTCAGAGCTTATCGATACTCCGGTCTTTCATAATTTAGCCCCGGGGCCGATTAAATACCGGGTTGAAACTATATCCTCCGGTAAACCATAGAAGCGGAAGACTAGATTACATAATTGTTCAGCCGTCTCCAGAGCGGTGGGTAACTTAGGCAAGGGAATGAGGCGACAGGCCTTAGAGAAGCGGTCAATGATGGTAAGGATCGTAGTATGGCCATTGGAACTAGGTAGGTCGGTGACGAAATCGATGGCAATATGTGACCAGGGACGCTGTGGGATGGGTAGCGGGTGAAGGAGTCCTGCTGGTAGTAGGTGGGATGGTTTCTGTGTATTGCAAACCCTGCATTCATGAATCTGACTAGTAGTATCCTTTCTCAGGGATGGCCACCAGAACCGGTTTTGAAGTAGTTGGATGGTTGCATTAATTCCTGGATGTCCTGAGCTGAGCGAAGCATGAACGTCTGTGATCGTTCTCTCTCGAAGAGCTACAGGGACAAATAACTTATCCTGGGGGCATTCAGCAGGGACGTTGTGTTCGGTATTAGCCTGCTCAATCTCAGTAATAATGTCCCACTGGATAGGTGACACAATGAGAGCCGGGGAAATTACATTTTCAGGCCTATTGGAGTCAGAATCTCTCTCGAATTGCCGTGATAGAGCGTCTGCCTTTGTGTTCTTAGAACCTGGCCGGTAGGTAACAGTGAAATCAAACCTGGAGAAAAACAGAGACCACCTAGCCTGACGTGGATTGAGTCTCTTAGCCGTTCTCAAGTACTCCAGGTTACGATGGTCGGTTAGAACCGTGAATGAATGTTTTGCCCCTTCCAGCCAATGACGCCATTCCTCGAGTGCAGCTTTAATGGCCAACAACTCCCTGTCACCAACATCATAATTTCTCTCCGCTGGGCTGAGCTTGCGTGAATAATAAGCACATGGAAACATTTTTGCAGGTGAGCCCCGACGTTGTGATAGCACTGCCCCTAGTCCGATGTTGGAAGCGTCAACCTCTACGATGAATGGGAAACTGGGGTCAGGGTGGTGTAAGATCGGAGCGGTGGTGAATCGTTGCTTCAATTCCTGAAAAGCCTCGCGGGCAATAGGTGACCAGTGAAGACGACTAGAACCCCTCTTTGTCATATTTGTGAGAGGAGCAGCTACGGAGCTGAAACCTCTGATGAAGCGACGATAGAAGTTGGCGAATCCCAGGAAACGTTGCAGCTCCTTAATAGTAGATGGTAGTGGCCATTTTAGGACTGCATTGACCTTGTTCTCATCCATGGCCACGCCCTCCTGACTAATCACGTAGCCCAGGAAGAGAGGGATGTCAGATGAAACTCGCACTTCTCTGCTTTGGCGTACAGTTGGTGCTGGATTAGACGTTTGAGAACAGACCTGACATGTTGGATATGCTCCTCGAGGGTTTCGGAATAGACCAGAATATCGTCAATGTATACGATAACATTCCTGTTGAGCATGTCCCTGAAGACGTCATTGATGAATGACTGGAAGATAGATGGACTGTTGACTAGGCCAAAGGGCATAACCCGATATTCATAGTGCCCAGTGGTCGTGGAGAAGGCAGTTTTCCATTCGTCACCCGCCCGAATCCGAATGAGATTATATGCACTGCGTAAATCCAGCTTGGTGAAGAGTTTGGCAGTTCTCAGCTGTTCCAGTGCAGAGGGTACCATGGGTAGGGGGTAACGAAATTTAACAGTTGGAGAAAGCAGTTTTCCATTCGTCACCCGCCCGAATCCGAATGAGATTATATGCACTGCGTAAATCCAGCTTGGTGAAGAGTTTGGCAGTTCTCAGCTGTTCCAGTGCAGAGGGTACTAAGGGTAGTGGGTAACGAAATTTAACAGTCATTTCATTGAGGCCACGATAATCGATGCAAGGACAGAGACCGCCCTCCTTCTTCACGAAGAAAAACCCTGCGGACGCTGGTGAAGTGGAGGGTTGGATGAAGCCTTTAGCCAGTTCCTTCTGAATGTAGTGGTTCATGGCTTCGGATTCTGGTTGTGACAGGGGAAATATGCGGCCCTTCGGGGGACTAGAGTCGGGCAGAAGGTCGATAGCGCAGTCGGAGGGTCTGTGAGGAGGCAGTTGAGAGGCTTTGAATTTGCTGAAAGCTTCACTTAGATCATGATAGACATTGGGGAACCCCGGGTAGTCAGTATCTGTAACGCTAACAGTTAGAAGATGATGCATTCTTGAGCAAAATCCAATGACATAAAATTCCCAGCCGCCCCAGAGTCTAGCATGGCGCGCGCAGACACAGCTCTTGTAGGGAGAGTGATGGTGACAGGAACAGTAATGCAGTTATCAACATTGAGAGCTAGAATGGGGACACTCACCCGAGTAGTGGGGTCTCTGCGAGAGCGAGAGGGGCATGACAGTCTCATGTGGCCTGGCTCACCACAATAGAGACCTAGTGGTAACCAGGTCTGTGTAATGTTCTTAGAACACAGGCGCAAAGTGGTTTAAGACATGTTTTTTGGGGCCTTATATAATGGTGCAAATACCAGTAAATTGACTACCACAAACCTTAGTAATTCACCTTATATGATTTATTTCACAAAAATGTTGCATCTGTGTAACTGTGTCTTCGCCCTTTCATCTGTATTCTTTCACTGTGTGTCTTCGGTAAATCCTAACTGTAACACAAAAAGAGGCTTTGCATTGGCAAGCATGCATTGTCATAGTTATGTCGTCATAAGTCATGAAATTACAAAAACGGTGATGAAAGCTGCCTTAAAACTGTGCATACATGCAAGTATTTGTTAAGAACATGTCTCTGAAATGCAGTGGTTTTCAAAACTGTCCTGGAGCTCCCCAGCCCTGTCTCCCTCATCTAACACACCCGATTCAACTCGTCACCTCATTGGTAGAGACGAAGTGGGTCAGAAAAGGTAAAGGGTTGTGAGAAAATGCGATGCGTGTCAGATCATGTTCAGAAGCGGCAGCTCTTAAAGCAGCCAAAATAAGTTAATAACCCAGCTGCTGTGATGTCTGTTAATCAAAGAACAAAAGAAAAAAGAGGAAATCATTAATCATTAATATTTCCTACTTGCTAAAGGGCACAGGTAAATATGACATTTATTATAATTATAATTATTTTAATTTATTATAATGTTATTATAATAATGACTCTCAATTATACTGTAATGTTGAATGTCTATAGGAAAAAAACAACTTCATAGAGACATCAGTAGTATTGGTAGTATACTCACCTTCAGTCATAAAGATGCCATTAAACAAATATTAAAATATACTGTCTTTATGTTGTTTCTACATTAACTGAAAGATTGAATGTGAAATTTTTGCAATACAAAATAATATTTTAAAACTAATGTTAGGTGGGATTAATCGCGAAAAAAATGTGTGATTAATTAGGTTTTTTTTTTAATGATTGACAGCACTCATTTACATATGATTTGATATTAAATATTTTGACCAGACTAGAAATGCAACGCTCAGTAATGTAAAAGGGGGACTCTACCAAGAGATTTCTAGCCTGAAAAAGTTTGAAGGCCGCTCTAGAGGAGACACATGAGAGATTTCTTGAGATGCAGGACTTCAGCAAACGTCTTCATGTTCTCTACATTTAATCTCTAGGAGAAGCAATAAGGATATTACAGACACACAGGCTCTGTTGTTATTGGTGTGTTTTCTAGAATCAGAGACTTTAGTCGATAACCTTAAGTCAGCTTTGAGACGTTACTAACTCTGTTTCTTCTCTCTCTCTCTCTCTCGCTCTCTCACTCTCTCTCTCTCTCTCTCTGATTCTACAGATTGAAAATTTTAACTTCGGTGGAAAGGTCATCACTTGCTCCTCCAAGTGCACCTGTCATCTTCCCATCACAGAGCTACTCCAATCCCAGCCCCAACCGGTGGTGCGACACACCTCACCTTCACACTGCCCTCGTCCTTGTGTCCCTCCTTTGTTTCGCAACTCCACGTCGGGGACGCCAATTCACCATCTGCTACTAAGAAAAGGCAGCATGATCATGCCAGATCGTACCATCTTCTTCTCATACCTCACCTGAGGACGATCAGCGTGGTTCCCCCGGATCGTTGTGAGCGCTCTGACCGGCGAGATGGGAGACTGGGTGTGTCTGAGCCCAGCCGAATTCTCCCAGCTGCAGCAGTACAGTGAGTGTGAGTATCTGAGCACAAGAAGCCTCTCCCCTCTGACGTCTGGCAGGTTGATTGGAATTGATTTTGGGGCTGTTAGGTGGATAAGAATGGATGAGAGGTTTTATCGGTCCATTTAGTTGGTTCTTGGCCATCCTTTTCGATAACTGTACCGCTCAGCTCCCCTGTTTAAGCTGATGCTTTGCTCAGTATATTATGTAGGAGGATGCATACACATTCTGCAGCCGACCCACTGGACTTTTAGGAAGCACTGCTGGGAATGTAGGCTATATTGACGTAACGCGTCGATGTGCTGCCAGTGCTCTCTGCGTCAGGATTGATTAAGAACATTTAATGCAGTTATTGATGCAGACCACTTTATAAGCTAAACAGGCATATGACATTTTCAATAACATTAAAAAGTGATGGTCTTGCTTATCAGTTTACTTATTTTGCAAGGGAACTGTGCTATGACAGATTTGAGGGAATGTAGAATGGTTGTATTGATTTAATGGGGGGGAAGTGAAATCGGATGCTAAAGCAGGATATAAATTCAGAGTGTATCTATTATTATAAGGGCTTTCAGTAAATCTGGCTCATATTTTGTTATAGGACTGGCCTGTGCTAGCTCATATTTGACCCTGCACCACAAAACTAGTCATAAGGATTCAATTTTTGTAAATTGAGATTTATACATAATCTGACAGCTGAATAAATAAGCTTTCCATTATTACATGGTTTGTTAGGATAGGGCAATATTAGGCTGAGATACAACTATTTGAAAATCTGGAATCTGAAGGTTAAAAAATAATCTAAATATTGAGAAAATCGCCTTTAAAGTTGTCCAAATGAAGTTCATAGCAATGCATATTACTAATCAAAAATTAAGTTTTAATATATTTTGCCCTGATTGGCTGTTTCACAGTGTGGCTCATTTCAGTAGCTCACACAACAGGAAGGAAACATATACCTATATTTCAATACTTTCTCTCGCAGTTATATCGTTGGGTAATTATACTGTATATAAAATGCGGGCATCAGGGAGCCGCTATTAATATGCGGGGATATGCGAATATGCATGATCACTTTTTACTTTCACTTTCAAGATTTGCGATCGCACGTGCTCTGTGTAAACTACAGCGGCAGTACTTACCACACATTTTACAAGATCAGATGCTTGTCAGTGGTGCTCAGGATCTGTAAATCATTCGCCATCATCATTGGTCATCTCTCCTTACTCTTCTCTTGTTTATGTGGTAAGTGAAATCTTTTGTACTATAATGTAACAGGCTACCGCTAGCAAGCAGCTAACCATGTCCCTTTAGTGGCTCCCGTTATTTTATTAGAACGCGCGTACAATATTTTAAATTGTTCTCTGATATCTGTGGCTTAGGTAAGGGCAAAAAATCTCCAGAAAAGGTTTTATATGTCCATTTACAACCCTAGGATTTGTCCCTAGAATTAAATGGTCTGTTTTTACCTTATTTGGAAGGGTCATGAATAATAATGTTGAGCTCTGCTCTGATTGGCTGTTTCACAGTGCGGCTCATTTCAGTAGCTCACACAGCAGGAAGGAAACACAGGGAAAATATATATTTCAATACTTTCTCTCGCAGTTATATCGTTGGGTAATTATACTGTATATAAAATGCGGGCATCAGGGAGCCGCTATTAATATGCGGGGATATGCGAATATGCATGATCACTTTTTACTTTCACTTTCAAGATTTGCGATCGCACGTGCTCTGTGTAAACTACAGCGGCAGTACTTACCACACATTTTACAAGATCAGATGCTTGTCAGTGGTGCTCAGGATCTGTAAATCATTCGCCATCATCATTGGTCATCTCTCCTTACTCTTCTCTTGTTTATGTGGTAAGTGAAATCTTTTGTACTATAATGTAACAGGCTACCGCTAGCAAGCAGCTAACCATGTCCCTTTAGTGGCTCGCGTTATTTTATTAGAACGCGCGTTATTTGTGTGCAGGTTCGGCTGATGGCTGGCATAGAACATGGCGGGTATATGCAAATGTTGGGGGCGTAATTATTAGTGATCCTGACTGTAACGTCACAGTCGGTGTTATGTTCTGATTCGCCTATTTTTCAGTGGTCTTTTGCATTCTCGAGATTTACATAAAAAGGAGGAAACAATGGTGTTTGAGGCTCACGGTATGTCATTTCCATGTACAGAGCTGTTATTATTCAACTATGCCAAGGTAAATACAGTTTTCCATTCTATGGCACCTTTAATATCCTAATGATTTTTGGCATAAAAGAAAAATCTATCATTTTGACCCATACAATGTATTTTTGGCTATGGCTACAAATATAGGCTACTTATGACTGGTTTTGTGGTCCAGGGTCACATATGCATGTGTAATGAGGAGGACAGTGTTTCATCTGGTCAACAAAAATCTGCCCGTTTGCCATTGTCACTAACTAGTCTGAGAGGAAGCTTTAGTTGCATCAGCATTTATGATATTTTCAGTGTTTTCTTTACAAAACTAATTATGTGCATGTTGTGTAATTGGCAGATAGCAAAGCAGGTAGTTGACTTCAGGCTTGAACTCGAGTGCCAAGAAGAACATTAGAGTGCAAACAATGCACTCTATGCAAACATTGCAATTTGCATGTACCTTTATGTGTCAAGTCAAGTCACCTTTATTTATATAGTGCTTTTAACAATACAGATTGTGTCAAAGCAGCTTTACAGTATTAAATAGGAAAATAGTGTGTCAATAATGCAAAAGGACAATAGTAAACACTCAATTTTCATTTAAAGGCAGTTCATCATTGAATTCAGTGATGTCATCATCCAGCTCAGTTCAGTTTAAATAGTATCTGTGCAATCAAGTCGACGATATCGCTGGAAAGTAAGTGTCCCCAACTAAGCAAGCCAGAGGCGAAAGCGGCAAGGAACCAAAACTCCATCGGTGACAGAACAACACCTCCCCCTTTACCTTTTGGACACGGCTCATGTTTATAACAGTAATCTTGGGGGGTAGACTCATTTAAAATAATGTAATCATCAGGATTTAGCCAGGTTTCTGTCAAACAGCACATCTAGGTTATGATCAGTGATTTACAAAAAGTGCTTTCGTAGAAAGGGACTTGATATTCAATAAGCCAAGCTTTATAATTTGTTTCTCTGTATTATATACATTTTTTATTTGTTGAACATCAATTAAATTGTTACTCTTAAATTGGTTTGGACGTTTTTTGTATTTTCTCGTTCGGGGAACAGACACAGTCGCTATAGTGTGATATCTAGGTGAAAGGGTCTCTGAGAATGTGCTGAGAATTAACTGATTTCTGTGACATGAGGCGGCTAGCAGATGGTCGGTTTAGCCAGTCTGTCTGCTTCCTGACCTGGGTCCCAGTTAGTCAAGTACAAACTAAAAAGACTATGTGCCATTTTCTAGAGAGAAGAGCAGCACCACCCCAGGAGGGATGAAGACCATCTCTTTTCAACAGGTCAGGTCTGCCCCAAAAACTCATCCAATTATCTATGAAACCTATGTTATTCTGCGGGCACCACTTAGACATCCAGCCATTGAGTGACGACAGTCTGCTATGTATCTCATCACCACGGTAAGCAGGGAGGGGACCAGAGCATATTACAGTGTCTGACATCATACTTGCAAGTTCACACACCTCTTTAATGTTATTTTTAGTGATCTCCGACTGGCGAAGTCGAACATCATTAGCGCCGGCGTGAATAACAATCTTACTGTATTTACGTTTAGCATTAGCCAGCACTTTTAAATTTGCCAAGATGTCAGGCACTCTGGCTCCCGGTAAACATTGGACTATGGTGGCTGGTGTCTCTATTTTCACGTTCCGTACAATAGAATCGCCAATAACTAGAGCACTTTGATCAGGTTTCTCAGCGGGTGCGTCACTGAGTGGGGAGAACCTGCTTAATGTTTTGATCGGAACGGTAGAGCTGTGTTTTGACCCGCGACTATGCCGCCTCACAGTAACCCAGTTGCCCTGCTGCAGAGGCTCTGTTACCGGAACCGAACAATGTACAGGACTCCCTGAGCTAGTCGCATCCAAAGCCGTATCTAGAGCCCTCACATTCTTACTGTCCTCAATTAAAGTTTGGATGCGTGTCTCTAATTCTGAAATCTTCTCTGTCAGCCTAACTATTTCCCTGCATTTATCACATGAGAATCCCTCGTCGCCAACAGAGAGAGATAAACTATACATGTGGCAAGCGGTGCAAACAACAATAGCAGGAGAAAAAGCCATTACTCACCGTGATTGATGAATGATTCTTACTTACCACAGTTGTTTGATGAACTCGTGAAAAAAAACGGCGGTAGAGAGAAAAGTAACGGGGCAAGAGAAAAAAGAAAACGGTAATAGACGCGAATAGAATGTGAATAGAAAGATTTTTATTGACTGAACGCAAGCGCTTATTCCGATAGAAAACACTGTATCGGTTTCCACTGATTAAGAAATATTTTTGTTTGCTTGGGTGGTAATATTAGGTCTATTATATTAATAGTGAAGGGAAATCATCAGTATATCAGTGGAAAATAAATAGAAATCATGATTCTGTCTGAGCTATGCGTTTTAAAACGAACACGCACTAGTGTAAATGTAGCCTAACAGATGTGTAAACTGAAGACTATTTGAGCTTTATTAAAACTATTTTGCACTGATTTATTGTGTTGGTTACATTTTGTTCCTTTGTGCAGTGGCTCAGGAGATGAGTCTTTGAGTTTGTATAAACATCAACAAGCTGAAAAATAAAACCAAAGTTTTTTTGTTAGATAATGTAATCTTGTTAAAATTGATTTCATAAAATTGGTATCGAAAAAAGTATCGTTCAGGAACCGGTATCGAAGTCAAGGTATCGGTATCGATATCGAAAATTTTTGAACGATACCCAGCCCTAGTAAGCAGGGAGGGGACCAGAGCATATTACAGTGTCTGACATCGTACTTGCAAGTTCACACATTTCTTTAATGTTATTTTTAGTGATCTCCGACTGGCAAAGTCGGCGTGGATAACAATCTTGCTGAATTTACGTTTAGCATTAGCCAGCACATTTAAATTGGCCAAGATGTCAGGCAGTCTGGCTCCCGGTAAACATTGGACTATGGTGGCTGGTGTCTCTATTTTCACATTCCGTACAATAGAATAGCCAATAACTAGAGCACTTTCATCAGGTTTCTCAGTGGGTGCGTCACTGAGTGGGGGGAACCTGTTTTGATGTTTTGATCGGAACGGAAGAGCGGTGTTTTGACCTGCGACTAAGCCGCCTCACAGTCACCCAGTCGCCCTGCTGCTGAGGCTCTGCCTGGCCCTACATGAAAAAGTAATTGCCCCCTAAATCTAATAACTGGTTGTGCCACCCTTTGCAGCAACAACTGCAATCAAGCGTTTGCGTGTTTGATAACTGGCAATGAGTCTTTCACATCGCTGTGGAGGAATTTTGGCCCACTCTTCTTTGCAGAATTGTTTTAATTCAGCCACATTGTAGGGTTTTCGAGCATGAATGGACTGTTTAAGGTCATGCCACACCATCTCAATCTAATTTAAGTCCGGACTTTGACTTGGTCACTCCAAAACCCTAATTTTGTTTTTCTTGCGCCATTCAGAGGTGGACTTGCTGGTGTGTTTGGGATCATTGTCCTGCTGCATAACCCAAGTGCGCTTGAGCTTGAGGTCACAAACTGGTTCAGCTTTTGTCCCATAAGTCCACAGAATATTAGCCCAAAGGTCTTGGGGATAATCAAGATATTTTTTGGCAAATGTGAGACGAGCCTTTGTGGTCTTTTTGGTCGAGGTCACAAACTGATGGCCAGACATTTTCCATCAGGATTTTCTTATAGAGTGCAGAATTCATGGTTCCATCAATTATGGCAAGTCATCCAGGTCCTGAAGCTGCAAAGACCATCACACTACCACCACCATGTTTGACTGTTGGTATGATGTTCTTTTTATGAAATGCTGTGTTGGTTTTATGCCAGATGTAACGGGACACACACCTTCCACAAAGTTCAACTTTTGTCTCATCAGTCCACAGAATATTTGCCCAAAAGTCTTGGGGATAAACAAGATATTTTTTGGCAAATGTGAGACAAGCCTTTGTGTTCTTTTTGGTCAGCAATGTCTTTTGCCTTGGAACTCTCCCATGGATGCCGTTTTTGCCCAGTCTCTTTCTTATTGTTGAATCATGAACACTGACCTTAAATGAGGCAAGTGAGGCCTCCAGTTGTTTAGATGTTGTTCTGGGTTCTTTTATGACCTCCTGTATGAGTCATCGTTGCACTCTTGGAGTAATTTTGGTCGGCCGGCCACTCCTGGGAAGGTTCACCACTGTTCCATGGTTTCTCCATTTGTAGATAATGGCTCTGATCATGATTCGCTGGAGTCCCAAAGCCTTAGAAATGGCTTTATAACCCTTTCCAGACTGATTTCTTTAGATGTTGTTCTGGGTTCTTTTATGACCTCCTGTATGAGTCATCGTTGCACTCTTGGAGTAATTTTGGTCGGCCGGCCACTCCTGGGAAGGGGTCTGGCAGTAATCAGGCCTGGGTGTGGATAGTGAAATTTAACTCAGCTTTCTAAAATAATGTGGTTAATCACAATTATTTCATGATTTAACAGGAGGGGGCCATTCATTTTTCTTGTAGTGCCAGGTGGGTTTGGACAGCTTTTTTCCCTTAATAAATGAAATCATCATTTAAAAACTGCATTTTGTATTTACTTGCATTATCTTTGCGTAATATTAAAATTGGTTTGATGATCTGAATCTTTTAAGTGTGACAAATATGCAAAAAATTTAAAAAACAAATATTCTGATGGCCTTTATTTTTTTCCATAGTCATGAACATTAATTCAATATTCTATATTGTAAAAATAAAAAACAGACACAGGCATACTGTATATTATCACATTTTTTTATATGCCAACTCTCACCTTGAAATACTGAACATAATCCTTTTAGGTGTTGTTTTAATGGACTTTAATCAAGCCTTCGTATTATTTATCTGTCAATTTAATGTGTTAATTTGGTGCAATTAATTATGGGAAAAATAACACATAAATTCTGTCAGGACCACTATCGTCAAAGATGATTGACAATTAGCATACAGTTTGGATTGGCGGTATGGTTCCGTTCTGGGCAAGAACTCCCTGCGCATCCATACAGCCTAGCATGGATGAGAGCAGGGAGAGCAGCGATAACCCCCCAGGGTAAACAGAACAGAACCAACAAATGCATTGCAGATATCGTTAAAGTTCAATAATGTTATGTACACATTTTAGAATTAGTCTGATTCAAAAGAGAATCCGAAGGCTGAATCCTGACTGACAGAGGAGGAGCTGGGGATGGAGAAGGGTAATTAGCTATTGAGCAATGCGAAAACTGCTGATAATACTGAGGGACCTTATATATGAATGCTTAGATAGATGTCGTATTCCCATAGGTTGATGGGGATCAGCTGAGAGTCAGCTAATGCGAGCTTGACTAACGTGACCTGCCAGAACTAACGCTACGCTTGATAATTATTAATGCATTTAACGCACCCCATGTGTTATTTTACATTATATGCAGTCGACGACGACTGACTGCATTTATGTAGCCTATTAGAATGCAGTTAGATGCCCCTAAAATTCAAGATATGATAGAAAAAATGCCACTATATGGTTTTTGTCTAATATTTATATCATATAATATAGTTAAGTGAAGTGACATGTGGCCAATTATGGTGACCCATACTCGGAATTAGTGCTCTGCATTTATCCCATCCAAAGTGCACACACACAGCAGTGAACACACACCCAGAGCAGTGGGCAGCCATTTATGCTGCGGTGCCCGGGGAGCAGTTGGGGGTTCGGTGCCTTGCTCAAGGGCACCTCAGTCGTGGTGTTGAAGGTGGTAGAGAGCGCTGTACATTCACTCCCCCCACCTACAAACTCTGCCGGTACGAGACTCGAACCCACAACCTTTGGGTTATGAGTCCGACTCTCTAACCATTAGGCCACGACTTCTACGATATAGGCAATATCGTATGAGCAAGAATACTGTTTTTTTTCCACAAATATCTGCTTTAAATGATCTTTTGGTGGGTGATTTCTGAGCCTAAAATGATGTGCAAATAATTTGCGATTAATTTGACAATGTGTAATTAATTTAATTAAATGTTAAATATCTTGACAGCCTTATGTTTGTTTAAATGGCAGAATTCTTTAAATAATCGTGTTTGCGTGGTCATAGGGAACTTTATTAACCTGTAATACAGAAGGTTTAAGTGTTTATGGTTATTTCTTGAGAATTGAACCCTTAATTAAAATACATCTTCATTACTAATATCAGCTAATTAGATTTTTTAAGTAATTATGTACACCATAGACAATTGTTATCACAGCTGAAATGTTTGTTTCTTTAAATGCAAAAACGAAATCTTTTTTTTTAAAGGGGTCATGATGCTGCTAAAAAGAACATTATTTTGTGTATTTGGTGTAATGAAATGTGTTTATGCGGTTTAAGGTTCAAAAAACACATTATTTTCCACATACTGTACATTATTGTTTCTCCTCTATGCCCCGCCTTTCTGAAACACGTCGATTTTTACAAAGCTCATCGGTCTGAAAAAGCTTTGCAACTTTACAGATCTTCTTTATGCACCAAGAGCTTGTAACACTCCAAAGAGAAAGGAAAAATTTAAATCGCATCATATGACCCCTTTAATATAGAGTAAAATATTTGCACAAATTTGGGCATTTTCTGAATTACAACTTAAAATTTAAATAAAATGTTACTAAATTTCACATACTAAAACTCTAAAAGCCCCTGTTGTTGTGTGATTATCTGCACTGGCTGCACTGGCTAATATGAATTCCAAAGAGACCTCTGTGCCATTTTAAGAGGTTACCGGTAAAATTACCATGAAATTTCCAAATTAAGCATCTATCTGTGCTTTGTGAGGTTAATTGGCTTGTAGGATGCTGGTAATAAATCTAAATACTCATAAAGTCAGTATAATTACTTTTCTTTCATTGAGGGCGACCCCTGGTAACAGATTTGATTAAAAACCCTTGAGGAATAGTGAAGACTAAATAATCAGTCAGAAGTGCTCTCACCCTGAACTCTGCCAGCATGCCATATTTAAGGTATAATGCATTTAAAAATAGCACATGCATTATGTAGAGTATATTCTGGGATACCGGACACATTTCCATTAAGAATTCAGTAGGTGTGATATGAGGCATTAATCTTAAACTTAACTACGTCTCACAGATGAATTGCCAGGCCAGTCTGGCACAGATTTCAGCTGTACTATTAGGATTTCTCTATCATTTCAGCATGAAAAGAAATATTGGTTTGCAACTCCTAGGGCTGGGCGATAATGCCAAAAAAATTATCACTATATATATTTTTTTCATATCAGTCAATATCGATAATTATCACGATAAATGTCAAATCTTTATTTCTTTTAAGTTTGAAGCCAGATTTTTGCTCCAAAGTGAAAGTTCTAGAAACCAAACTGTTACATTTCCTTCACAAAATAAATATCTTAATATAAAAATTCATTTTTTTAGTTTCTGCATGTTCTAATGAGTGATATTGTTTCAAATCAAGAAACAGGTTTGTGTTGCCTAATATTAATAATAATATAAATTTTGCCTCTTAGAAATGCACATATAATAGTAGTAGCTTGTGTTAGGATGCAGATGTAAATTTTTGTTCATTATCAAAATCATCTGTAACATTGTAAATATTGTAGCAACCTCATATGTATATGGTGAAATTTAATTATTCTGACTTAGTTTTTTTTTTTCCATCGGACTTCCATAGTAGCATACTTTTATATCATGATAACCACAGGTAAAACCACACATATAGCACCTTAATACCATGGTAAAAATATAACTATATGGTTTTTAGGTATTTGTATGAAAAACAGTAGTCTAAAAACATTTAGTATAAATGCACAAACGCTATAGCTTAATCACGAAAATACTGTAATAATATTCATTACCCCTTTAATACATTTAATTCATGTCTACATTAATAATATTTTAAAATTTGATATGAGTACCCACATTTCTGACACAATACCACAGTGCAGTTAGTGTTACTACAGTAAATCCATGGTAAATGATGGTGATTTGTAGATTGAAAAGCCTTCTGACTGTTTGTCAGCGCTGTTTCATCTGGCTTTAAACTAGTTCGAGTCATTTGTGTTTTTCGCTGAATCCAAGCACACAGCACTGTTTAGTGCTCGTGTAACTGCGATTTATCAGTGAGTAAACGCATCTGCTCTAGTGAGCTCGCGCTGTGTTGCTGTTTGAACTTTGAGCCGAGCAGATAAATGGTCTGTGTGATGCGGTTCAAATGAGTCGCGCTGTTTCGTTCCGCTTCTGGTGCATAAACATTCTATCGAACATTTATCAAACTCTTCATATTGTTTTATCGAGGAAAATTATATCGCGATAATTATCATTATCGATTTATTGCCCCGCCCTAGCAACTCTGTTTACTGATTATGTCATAGAATGTAGGTTGTCCTCAAGAGGAGACAGTGTTTAATTTATTTTGATTTATCTTTTAGTCATTTTTTAGTATCATTTTAGTAGTATTTTTTATCATTTTGTGTGTTAGTTAACAAAAGCAACACTGGTTTTAATGAGGAAGTGCCAGTCCTGCAGAAATCAAGTGACTTTAAGTCAAATGCATATTTTGTTTATTTTCTTAAAGGGCACTAAAAATCCAGCAGAAATTGAAAGTGAGGAGGTTAAGCATGTGGAAATAATAAGCATTAAAAGAGATAGCCAGTCAGTGGGAGACACAGTGATGACTGCTATCAGTTCTGGGAGAGATTAGCATCTTCTATGAGGAAAGCACCTTGTTCTGGTCGGCAGTCGGAAGACACGTGTGTGACAACCAATTCAACACTTACAGAAAATAAAAATGAAGCCTGGGGCAGCAGATTCATTTCTCCTGTCGTAATGCTAATAAGCTTTGGTGAAATTTTCTGCTCAGCTATTATCTCTGCTTAATTAGCCTATTTTGTCAGATTGCACTATACATCTAATGTTTCCAGTAATAGATTCCAAATGCAATGGCTTTTTTCAAAATGTTATGGATAATGATGCGTATAGTTAAAGTTTCAAGTACATTTCTCTTGTGTTTGGAGGCAACATTGTGTTAAGAGTTTCAACTTGCGCAATATGAGTTGAAAGTAAGATTCATTTATTTATTTATTTTTGGTCACACTTTAGTTTAGGGACCAATTCTCGCTATCAACTAACGATTAACTATGACTTTGGCCTCAACAGACTCATAATTTTCTGCTTAGTTAGTAAGGTAGTTCAGTTTAGGTATGGGGTAGTATTAAGGGATCTAAAATATGGTCATGCAGAATAAGGCACTAATATGTGCTTTAATTATCGATTTATTGCCCCGCCCTAGCAACTCTGTTTACTGATTATGTCATAGAATGTAGGTTGTCCTCAAGAGGAGACAGTGTGTGTGTTCTTGCCACTGAGTAATGTGTAGGCTCAGCTAGGTGCAAAGGGCTTTATTGTTTTGATTCCGTGGTGTTAATAATCAGGGGAATGCATTTGTCATGATGAGCTAATTGAAACTCCAGTCACAGTCGCAGCAATAAGATTCCCGACTATTAAAAAAAAAAAAAAACACACAGGTCTGTTAGTTAGAGGATGTGTTTGCTGCCCGCAGAAGCCGCAAGCCGTTTGGTGTCAGTCTTTAAATCAATTATGAGTCTTGTACATTTAATACTGTCAGTCAAAATGTCCCAGTCCAAAAAACAGAGATGTATTTACCCTGGTGTGTTTGACCTCTGACATCATGCTGCAGTGCATTTTATGAATTAGGATCTGAAACTATAACAGCTCGTAAACCTCTGATTGATAATAAAAGTGTGATGTCAGTCTTTCCGACCACAGAAATCACCAGATTGCTTTGTTCTGGGTTTTACCTGTTGAGGAAAGACTTGTTTTGCTCAGATGAAATAGTAGGTGCAGTTTGGTTTTCAGTTATGCGTGTCTGTCGCATTGCCTGCGCCCACCTGTTTTTCCCTTAACCACTGAGTCTCTATATACTGACTCACCTAACACTGCTGCTTATTATTTGAATATCTGATTTAATTTTAGATGTGTTTTTTCCATTTCAACTGACAGTTCCCTCCAAATGAATGTCATTGTTAGTGATGTGCCTCTCTATAGCTGAGGCCGATGTGATACGCATCTTGATGCATAGCCAACGATACGATACATTAAAGACACTTATGAAGCAGCTACCGATGCGATGCCATACGATTCACCCCATTATGATGCAGTGCGATCCGATTTTGATTCAGTTCAACACAATGCGATTCAGTGCAATGAAAAAAAAAATTATACAATGCAATTCAATATGGTACAGATAGATCGCTTTTATTTCTTTGGTTAGACAGACAGCCATGTTAATCTATATTCTATGTGACTCTTAGGACATGCCTTGGTCTCCGTAGTTGTTGTGATGCGTCGTATTCACATAGCAGCAGTGGTGATGAGAGAACGTGCTTGAGAAACTGTTTAGAGGAGAAATCAATCTACATATAAAATACTGGTCACAAATTATTTGTCACTTTCTTAGTGATAAAAGTATAACGCATCTACTAATAACTATTTACAAATAAATAATTTTTTACTGATGCAAATATGTCATGTCATACTGATGCAATATAGCCAACTTGTATCCGATGCACACTTTTTTTCAAATCGATGCATCGCATCATTAACTTTTATGCCGATCCACCGATGCAAATCTGTAAATCTTACCATCCCTTGTCATTATAAACTCACCCTCGTGTTGTCCTAAACTTGTATGTTATTTATTTATTTAATAGAAAATGGATATAGAAATTATCTTTCTATCTTTCTTTTTCTATATAATGATGGTTCATATAGAGACTGATCTGTCAACCTCAAAAAGGTCAAAACACCAAAAGAGCACTTTTGTCATTTGTCATTATCAGTTGTCATTGATAATTTTTTTCAAAAATATGTAATTTTCTATTCTATCACATAACAATGTTTGCTATCAGTATTATTTTATTTTTATTTATTATAGTATTTATTAATACTTTGAATTAGATTTTATTTATATATATATATATATATATATATATATATATATAGCCTCAACAGACTCATAATTTTCTGCTTAGTTAGTAAGGTAGTTCAGTTTAGGTATGGGGTAGTATTAAGGGATCTAAAATATGGTCATGCAGAATAAGGCATTAATATGTGCTTTATAAGTACCAATAAACAGCCATTATGCCAGTAATATGCATGCTAATAAGCAACTAGTTAATAGTAATAAATGCTCCTTAAAATAAAGTGTTACTTAGCTAGTCAGCAACCTCCATATGGCATTTGTTGTCTTGGGAAGATTCCGAATGTGTTTTATTAACTTGTTTCACAGAAGATGCTAATAGCTAGTTCTAATTTACATCGTTTTTATAGAAAATATAATTAATCCAATTAATTTATCAAAATAATATTATCAAGTGAACATTCATAGATAAATGGATTAATAAATCTTATCTAAATGGAAGAAAACATACTGAAGTGTAAGTGTCAGCTGTTAAATGGCATAATATGTTAGCATCTAACGTCTAGCATTAGCAGCGCATTAGCATTACAGCTTATTTCTGCATTTTCAGGTTTCTTTGATGAATATAAAATTGAAAGAACAGCATTTGCAGCATTTATTTAAAAAAATAGTATTCTTTTGTAACATTTTAAATGTCTTTGCTGTTGCCTCTGATCAATTTAATGCAATTTAATGCTTGCTGAATTTCATTTCCTTAAAAGAAAGAAAAAATCCCAAACTTTTGAACAGTAGAGTAACTAAATATTGCCATTGCAATTAGAGATGCACCGATCGATCAGTCTCACTTCTTTCCGATTTCGAGCCGATCTGTTTTGTTACCAGCGGCACAGGCAATAACGTCAGCCGCGCATTCTCGCTCTCTTCTCTCCGACGACCCCTTCTCTCACACACGTCTCATTCGCTCCGGTTAAATGCTTGTATTGCGCATTATTTTAGTCATTCCCGCAGGTTTCGTGCTTACACCAAAAGCGCGTGCACCATCACTGATCTATATTAGTGGAGCGCACGGTCTTTTGCCAAGTAAGACATGTTCCAGGATCAACATCTTTTGTTTATCCTGGATCAACATTACTGTCCACAAATATAGACTAAACCCAATCCCTACCCCTAAACCTAACCTTACCCATAATTTATTCCTAAAATCAGTGTGAAATGATAGCTGATTAACAAGGGTGTAGAAGCACCTAATCCTGATCGTAAGCCTAAAACAGATATTTCCTGAAAAGTTATCCCTCAGTTTTGATTGGTTAATTGGAATGTTGTTTCAGGATCAACAAGGATGTTGATCCAGGAACATGTTGTACTTGGTGAAATCACGGTCACATTGAGCGCACACAAGCCGAACTGCTTGTGAGCCACAGATACCAAAATGAGTGGCTAACTGCGCTAAAACGTTCAAATACATTAAATTATGTCAAAATGCCCATCTTGGCGAGTATCCAGTTAAACAAGTTTTGGAATGTAAAATAGTTGAGAAAAAGAACGCATGTTGTGTAACATGGGCCTGTTTACACCTGGTCACTTCATGCGTTTTTTTCTGAATGTTTTAGGCTATATGACATTAGTCAGACTGCGCTAATGCAACACGCATCGCTGCGGACGAGTAGGCCTAGCTGAGTATCTCTTCAGCAAGCCGACGCACAAACTGCCGCGAATGAAACTGAAAGTAAGACGCAGACGGTCAACACACAATCATC
>NW_015659385.1:161797-161969 GCF_001515625.1 Sinocyclocheilus rhinocerous
CAAAAAAAACAGAAATCGGAATCGGCCAAGAAAATTGCAATCGGTGCATCTCTAATTGCAATACTTCAAGAAGTATCTACACTGATAAGTACACCTGTATATCTGACTAAATGTTTTCCTTTTAAATTGTTTTTTTTTTTTTTTTGCACAGATTCCTCCAAGAAGCTTAAAG
>NW_015659385.1:162005-182924 GCF_001515625.1 Sinocyclocheilus rhinocerous
CCCCCCCCCATTCCAACATCGACTCTTAACAGCTGACACCTTTGCCACATTCTTCATAAATAAAACCACAACCATCAGCGACCAATTCTCCATACCACGTACTGACAAGCACCTACTCTAAATTCAGCACTTTTAGAAAACTACAGACCAGTGTCCCTTCTTCCATTCATTGCAAAGACACTTCAGAGAGTTGTGCAAGTAGACGACCAACTGTCTACTCACACAGAACAACCTCCTGGACATCAACCAGTCTGGCTTCAAGAGTGGCCACTCAACTGAGACTGCCCTGCTCTCAGTTACTGAAGCCCTGAGACAGGCAAAAGCAGCTTCCAAATCATTAGTACTCATCTTGCTGGATCCGTCTGCTGCTTTTGACACATTTAACCACCAGATCCTCATAACAACCCTCATGACAAAGGGCATCTCAGGAACCATGCTCCAGTGGTTCAAGTCTTACCTCTCAGGTAGGTCCTTCGGGGTATCTTGGAGGGGTGAGGTGTCTAAGTAGCAAAATCTTGCTACTGGGGTACCTCAGGGCTCCTTGCTTGGACCACTTCTCTTCTCCATCTACATATCATCACTTGGATCTGTCATTCAGGAACTTGTTTTTTCCTATCACTGCTACGCTGATGACACACAACTCTACCTCTCATAACTCCTTCCAGGACAGTCAGGAACCTTGGAGTTGTGATCGTTTAAGCTTCACAGACCATACTGCTACAATGGCCCGATTCTGCAGATTTGCCTTATACAACACTAGGAAGATTAGACCCTTCCTATCGGAGCATTCCACACAACTTCTCGTCCAAGCTCTTGTTTTATCCAAACTAGACTATTGTAATGCTCTCTTGGCAGGTCTTCCAGCATGTACTGTCAAACCTCTGCAACTGATCCAGAATGAGGCAGCAAGAGTGGTCTTTAATGAGCCGAAGAGAGCCCACATCACAAGTCTTTTCATCAGTTTGCACTGGCTGCCAATAGCTGCTCGCATCAAATTCAAGGCTCTGATGTTTGACTACAAGACAACCACTGGCTCTGCACCACTATACTTAAACTCACTACTTAAGACCTATGTGCCCTCCAGAACCTTGCATTCTGCAATTGAACGGCGCCTTGTGGTGCCATCCGAAAAAGGCACAAAATCACTCTCATGGACCTTTTTCTTGTCTGTTCCCTGCTGTTGGAATGACCTGCCTGGCTCAATCAGAGCAGCTGAGTCTTTAGCCATTTAAAAAAAAAAAACTTTTTCCTCAACACTTGACCCAGTGAAATTAGCACTTACTTTTTCTATTTCTATTCTGTCTCTCTATTTATTTATTTTATTTAAAAAATCCTTGCTATGTGCACTTTGCTGGAATATCTGGGACTTGTCACAGCATACTGTTGCTCTCATGTTGATTTGATTGCTCCTATTGTTCTTATTTGTAAGTTGCTTTGGAGAAAAGCGTCTGCTAAATGATTAAATGTAAATGATAAACTTAACATTTCAGCTTTTAAACCATTATTAAGAAAACGGATAAGTCGAAAGTATCATATTATTACTCTATTAAATTAAATGACATGTAAATATATTTTACTTACTTAATTGTTTAGATTTTTTTAATGCATTATCTTCCCATCGTTCCACTAGTTCACATTTACAAACATCAGTTGATTTTCACATTGGTCTGAACAAAAACAGCAGGAGGGCTCATTATAAATGCACATTCATTCTCTGCCAGCAGGTGGCGCTTTTGGAACTTTTGAAGTTTAATCATCCTTTCCGTCCCCAAATTTAAGACCACTTGAAATCATAATTAAGACTTTCATGTACCATTTAAGTATTTTTATGGCCTTTAAATTTGATACAACTAAATTTAAGACTTTTTAAGGACCCGTGGAAACCCTGAGAATTATTCATGTTTTTCTATAACTAGAGATGCACCGACTGCAATTTTCTTGGCTGATTCCGATTTCCGATTTTTTTGGTAAGTGTAACCTGCCGATACCGATTTTTGTCGATTCCAATTTTCTCTCTAAGAACTATAATTGACAGCAAATACAAACAAAAATCTATGCAAATTTAAATGCAAAAATAATTTGCTTAATAAAAGAAATTACTAAACATTACAATTCCCCCAACCTGGACTAAGTTACAGATGTTATCACACTTAAACAACTCTCAAAATAAACTATGTGTCTGTGTATAATAAATGAGCTGCTGTTTATAAAGTCCCAGATGTCATGTTTATAAATGGTCTTTTTTTCCCCTAACCTTATTAAATGTGTCATTTTTCAAATTCTTACATTTTCAATTAATTCAGTTAGAATAATAAGAAACTGTATGGTTGTTACCATTCAAATGAAATCAGTATCAACAAACTCCATCTTTTCACTGCAGGAAACACAGAAGCTGCATCTGAAGTGGCATTAGATGTATTTACACAGACTGTTTGATGAAGCTGAGGTGCCATAAATGCATTTACACTGCAAAATTGCAAATGCATAATTTTATAAGATTAATATTAAAAAAAAAATTTTTTGAACATACAAATAAGAAATGTTGGGAAAAATGCAATGATACTTTTTCAAATATGAAACCAAACCACCAGTAGATGGCAGCAAATGAAGTTTTAATGATTGAGTCATTCAACCGATTCTTTCAAATGACTGATTCATTCAGAAAAAGGCATGTTGACTCACTGTTGTTATGAATGGGTCACTGAATCATTGACTCAATCGATTCGTTCAAAAACGGGGATTCATTCAGTAACAAAACGGAGCTGTGTGTTGCTGGGAAACACACACAACAGCTTTGCTGTGATTGGAACTATTTTCATGGGCGAAAGTAAGCAAAAACAGTCAATATTATGTCTAAAATGTAAGTCACTTAATTTTAACTTACAGTGTCACCTTGCAATCGTGTTGATATTCGGGGAAACATCTTGGTCGTGTAATGTTGCTTACATACAGTATATTATACAGGGCCCCACTCGTCACACAAACCTTTTACAATCATATTGTAAATACAATTGTAGGCTTAGTGCTAATTCAATTTTTGTTGTTGTAATGTAATTACTCTTTCATTTGAATAATTTAATGTATATCTTTCTTTTTGTCACACTAGCATATTCCTTTGCTGTCAGCCAGTTTAACAGTCTTACCTGTACCTGTCTGATTTGGCTGATGCTCAGTGGGCTCTCCCTCACTCTCTGAGCCTGCTTCTGCCTCATCTTCAATGAAAGTATAAGCATTATACATTTAATTTAATATTATACAGCATAAATCTATATTATAGCTTACACATAAACATCTCATTTAGAACATCTATATGACTTTTTAAACTATTTATAGGCCTACTATTAATATGGTTTTAATAAAATGTTATAAATATGTGTTATATAGATTACTAGTATCAACTAAGACAAATGATTATAATGGGAAATATACTTAATTACAAGAATTAAAGTGTGACAAACTGCTAAATATTCTATATGATGATTTACCTGCTGGCTTGCTGGAGCTTTGAATCCATGTTTGCAATGTTGAACTGTCTTTAGCAGCCTCCCTTCACTCTTTCTCTCTCCGTCTTCTTTTTTGTGAAGGCTTTTTTTTTTTGTCTTCAAAGTATGCCAACTACAGCAAATTTGGTGTTATTTATATTCTATTCGGGTACAATAATTTGATTAGACAATCTAATTCTAAGAACGTGGATATTTTGTACAAGTTGTTAGCACTTTTAGAAGACCGAGAGCAAATCATTACCGACAGAAATACAAAAACTTACTACCAAATTACTAATTCAGCGGATCAACCACTGACTGTAATGTGGATTGTAATGCATCTACCTGTTAATGCAACTACCTTTAGGAACTGTCGTCTCAACTCTCCAGAGAGTGGGCACACAGATTGTGAGTGATGCTGCGGAGCGGGCGGATTATCAGAATCAGTGGATCTTTAGCGGAACAGTAACAGAACGCTTTGAGCTGGGGTGATGGTGGGGTGATGGGTTGGTGAGAGGGGCACCTCAGCCGATGAGAGCAGAGGGGCAGTGGCTCTAGCCACCGGGCCACCCCCCTGTGCACGGCCCTGATATCATATATTAGAAATATAATTTTTTTTCTACCGCAGAATGCATCTATACCTTTCTGTGTGTGCTGTGGCGCTCATTTGTTTTGATTTCTGCACGAGTCTGTCTCTCACACTCAGACATATTGTCTGAGTAGCGTAGCTGTGACGACAAAATGAATCGGCAGACTGACCGGCCAATCATGCGGAAAATAGGCTAATTCCGGTCCCTAGCCTATTGACCTCTAGTCAAAACACCAAAAAAAGGCACCATAAAACAAATATTTTATCTTAATAAAAAAGTAGGGTGTAAGCCTTCAGAAGTCATGTGAGAAAGAACTAAATTTGAATTGTCATTGATAATCGTCTTCAAAAATGTGTAATTTTGTATTCAATGAAAAAAAAAACAGCATACAGATTAGAGTGACATGATGGTGAGCAAATGGTAACTATTTATTCACCTACCAATGTTTGCAATCGGTATTATTTTTTTATTTATTATAGGATTTATTCATACTTTGAATTAGTTTTACTTTTATATTTTCATTTTTTCATTTTTTTATATTTTAATTTGAGTTTTAGCAATTTTATGTGTGCTTTTAATTTTTTCTTTCTTTTTTTTTTTTTATATATTTCCACATAGCGTTAATTTATTTGTATTTCAGTTTTGGTCATTTTCAGCACTTAAACTTTTTCAGTTAGTTGCTAAGGTAGCCTTTTTTTTTAATCTAATTTTTTATATTTTATTTCATTTCAGCTTTATTTCAGTTACCAAAAGCAATTTTTGTTAGTTTGTTTTAATTAACAAAAAATGGTTGTAATGAGTAAGTGCCAGTCCTGCACAAATCAAGTGACTTCAAGTCGTATGTGTATTTTGTTTATTTTCTTAAAGGCCGCTAAAAATCCAGCATAAATTGAAAGCAAGGAGATTAAGCATGTGGGAATAATAAACATTAACAGACATAGCTAGTCAATAGGAGACAGTGATGACTGCTATCAGTACTGGGGTGAGATTAGCAACCTCTGTGAGGAAAGCACCTTGTTCTGCCCCCCTGGGCGGCATTCAGAAGACACGTGTGTGACAACCAATTCAGAAAATAAAAATGTAGCCTGGGGCAGCAGGCTCATTTCTACTGGCGTAATGCTAATAAGCTTTGGTGACATTTTCTGCTCCGCTATTATCTCTGCTTAATTAGCCTATTTTGCCAGATTACGCCGTACATCTAATGTTTCCAGTAATAGATACTAAATGCAAGGCCTTTTTTCAAAATGTTATGGATGATGCATGTAGTTTGTTTCAAGTACATTTCTGTTGTGTTTGGAGATAACTTTGCGTTAAGACTTTGAACTCATGCAATATGAGTTGAAAATAAGAAATTACATTTTTTTTTTAAATTTCATTTTTTTTTTATGAAACACACCCAAGATGCAAGATTAACAAATGTTGTTCTGCTTGTAATGTTCCTGGTTTTCAAGTGAATTTGCTAATGAAAGGGCCTCATGAAAAGGAGATGTGCTGTAGAACATCAGCCAATATGTTGGGAGCTAAAATCATTTTATTTTATTTTATTTTATTTAATACGAATATTAGCAGAGTTACAGCTTGCCAGTAAAGCATTAGTATATACACTTACGAGTACAGCTGTATATCTGACTAAGTGTTTTCCTTTTCATTTTTATTTTTTTTCTCCAGATTCCTCCAAGAAGCTTAAAGATGTCCTGGAAGAGTTTCATGGAAATGGTGTCCTCTCCAAGTACAACCCTGAACAGGTATGTAATGGCAGGAGCGGCCGTGATCTGGTCTGATTAAATGATCTGTTTAGAGGCAGTGGAGCTTCTGGCTGTGACTTGACAGAACACCAATACAACCTGACTCAGGCCGCAAGTCACTACAGGAAATGCTTAGTTATCCGCTCCCCGAAATAAAGTGTCCAGATATCGCCTCCTATTAGAGAAGGTCCTCGCTGACATCATAAAGCCCATGCATCACATTGCCGTGACAACAAAGCCAGCAGGCAGCCGCATCTATAATTTGCTTTATGGAGTGTCGCCATTATATTTCTCTCCTCTCCTCCGCACTGGCATAAATAAGAGGCTGCTCAGGGTTTGGCGCCACAGGTTGTGACCCAGAGCCTTGGCTGAATCAATAGTGAATAAGCACGGGTTTGAAGCTGACGCCAGGTTGGCTGTGGTGTGACATCGCATGCTTTGCATTGTTCATCAATTCGGTTTAAATTATAAAGTCTGGAAGTATCGCAAAATGGAGGTGACATGCCATGAGTGCCACTGTGCTGCCTGCTTACGATGACAGAGTGCTGTATTTCACTCATGTATACAGCCTCGATTGACTGACTGACTGCAGTTGGGCTGTAAATATCCTTCATCGCAGCCTCAACAAGTCACGGCTGTTTTGAGTATAATGATGTTTAATTATGGTGACTCTGTAACCTTTGTCAAAGGAAGGGTGTCTGTAAAAATGGGCGCCAGTGAAAGGTTAAATAAACGGTTCATTGTTTCCTGCATTATTTGATAGCAGGGCCAGCCTCTGTGTTTTGCGCATTTGAAAGTCAGACAGGAAGTTTCTCTTACAGCCACGGCTGGTTATGCTGCTTTTCACACCACCAAAACATATAAACGTGTTTGCTAATACTTAGACAAAGAGAGTCATTTGGGTTCGGTTACTTTCACCTTCCTGTTTTTGGTGTGCATCTGCCCAACGTTTGCAGCCCTTCAAGGACAGCCTACCTTTGCATGCAAGTTCCTCTCTGTCCACTTCCACTTCCTTATCTCCTACTTGTCTTGCCTGTTTTTGCCTTATTGGCTTTTTGCCTTTTTCCAGAGTTTCATTTCAGCAACAAGAGGGATCTAATGGATTTAGGTTTGTTCATTCTTGCAATGATATGATTAAAGGGGAATTGACCCACAATGCCTTGGAAATTGTCTTAGCATAGAATATGTGGGTGCTTTTGTGCCAGTGCCCGATTTGCGCATTTTCTTTAGTGAATCATGTGCTTAAACTGAAGTGAATTCTCTTTAAGGGCTTTGGGTTTTACATTTTAAATTTAGTTTTGATTCCTATTTTATTTCCAGGTTGTCGTTTCAATTTTTGTTTTTATTAGATATCACTGTCAATTTTAGTTTAGTTTTTTTAGAGATTTCCAGTTTCATTTTAACGTGTTTATTACATTTTATTTTATTTTCTCAGCACAGCCTAGTGTTTTTGCTGTCTGGTGGAATTTTCATTATTACAAGATTACAAGAAATTACAAGTTTTATAATACAGCATGTATAAAAAAACTAAAATGTTTTTTTTATATTTATTTAAACTAGTTTTGTAACCATAACATTTTTTAATGTACATTACTGTTCAAAAGTTTTGGACCAGTAAGATTGATTGATTGATTGATTGATTGATCAAAAGTGACAGTTAAGACACTCATAATGTTACAAAAGAGTTTTAATATTTTTATTTTGAGCTTGCTATTCATCAAAGAATACTCAAAGAAGAAAAAAATGTAGGTTCTCACACATTTCCATAAAAATTGTAAGCCGCACAACTATGTAAACATGGGTAATAATAAGGGTTTAGACAAAATATATAAGAAATAATAATACTAGTTTTTCCGTGACATGAATACACTATATTTTAAAATATATTAAAGCAGAAAATAGTTACTTTCTGTTCTTAATCAAATAAATGCAGCCTCTGTGAGCATAAGAAACTTAAAAACATTTTACTTGAAATTTTAAACAACAAAAAAAATCTTACCAACCTATAGTGTATTTTAGTTTTGTTTCTTTTTTCCCCTAGCTATGCTAATTTTATATGTAAGTTTATATGTAAAATATTTTCATCAATGTTAATAAAACTTTCCCCTTTTTAGTCCTTTATCCACCTTATTTTTCAACATGGAAGTAAGCTGTTTTCTGTGAATGTGCGAGACTTCTGGTTCATTAGCCACTGTAGGGAAGTAACGAAAAGAATAACAAAGTGCAGTAAACGGTAAAACTGTTTGCACTACAAACCGGTAGTGATAATACATTAAAATAATATGGTAAGAAACACCAGTTTGCAATATCAAGCAGCAAAACAAGCTGTTTTGTACAGCTAAAAATAGCTGGAAGTGAATGAGACCGGAAGACCGGACCTCGCACATAAAATTTACAAATGGTCGCGCACGTTCTTATGAGAAAAATAAGGTGGATGTTTTTCCCCATTTTCTTACTGAGAGAAAATTACCACCTTAAAGAAGTAGGTCTGGATTATGCAAATAAACCAGTGGATTCTCCTGCCACTAAACCTGCAAAACAGCATTAAGTATGATGCAGGTGGACTAATGCAATACAGCATTAAAGAAGGAATAATGTCAATTCATTGCGTGTCAGAGGAGCAGAGGATATGAAAGGTAACACCATTCACTGATCCCTTCCCTCTGCACGAACTACCACAGCAGTGTATATAACCCCTCTCTCCCTCTACCCTCTTCATATATCTCTGACTGCCACACAGAAGCAAGATGTTCTCAACCAAGTAAGCTGTTACGTTCTGGGTTTGCATGTTCTGTGGTTCAATGTGTCTACAGACTGCATGCCCCGACCCCTCCCTGTCTAACAAGATAGTCTTGCTATAATGTCTACTGAAGATCAGAGGTCGCACCCAGTGCTTTTTCTGTGCTACTTTAAATTCCATTAACGGCCTCTTCATCATGGTGTTTTTGTAACCTCCGAAGATTTTGTTTCTATGAGCAGCAAAAAATGTGCAAATGTATGTGTTTTTACTATATTTTGATGTGTGTCTGTGGGCTCCCTCTGTATTTTTGTTGCCATGTGTCATAATGAAATGCGTGAGCATGTCATTCATGCCCAAAGACAGGAACATCCTCTCTGCTGAAAACATAAAGGAGCAGGAAGCTGCATATTCATGGCTTTATTTCATCTCTCAGGCTTCCTGTCTTCTCATTTCTCATCATCTCTCCACTTGTCTCCTGCAGCCCATCGACTATGAGGGCTTCCAGCTATTCATGACAACCTATCTGGAGAATGACATCCCTGAGGAACTTTGCAAACACCTCTTCACCTCCTTCAAGAGCAAGAATGGCGGAGGCAGCTCCCCTGACACCTCTCGATCTGGAGCAGGCATGCTGGGTAAATACTCTTTTAAAATGCCTTCATACTATCTATAACGGGTCATGAAAGTCTGTGTTTCATATTTATTTTAGCAGTTTTAATAGGAGAAACAGGTGTCAGTTTACATATTTTATAGCACTATGTTCATCAGGTAAATTTTTTGGGAGCTGTGAATGAAAAACTGCACTGAAACACACTTGTGCGCTAATACATAAACAGTTGGGTCCAGATTCAAATCGATTTATATCTGGAAATAAGCTTTAAGTTTTAGGATGACATAAAATAAGAAACATTTACAATTCTTCACTATTTGTAAACTTTTGGAGTTTATCTAGAGTGCTGCTGCCATTAAAGCAAAAGAGCTGCAAACCAAATACTAAAAATTCATCAAGATTTTTTTTTTCAGTTTACTCAGCATGTTATACTGATAATTTAAGTTCTAATGGAAATAATACCTTTCAAATGCAGAGGTGGAAAGAGTACTCAAATTTCCTACTCAAGTAAAAGTACCATTACATTAATACAATTTTCTTTAAGTACAAGTAAAAGTGCCAGTCAAAAAATCTACTCAAGTAAAAGTAAAAAGTAGCTCATTTAAAATTTACTCATGGGATAGGCTTATAGATCGCAATCTAGTTGTTTTTAATTAAAGGAACACCGTAACAAGTTAAACTGCAATAGCAAAAAAATAAATAAAATGTCAGCACATGACATTTAAAACATTTAGGGAGGTATGTGTAGTTTTAATGCAGACCATCCCACCAAGTACTGTAGGCAGAAAAAGCAAGTTATATTCTGGCTACCAACAAAACAAGCTAAGAACAGTTTATGAAATTTTTAATTGCTTTTGAAGGATTCGAAAATTAAGACTTCACATTGGTTATTTCAGTAGCATGAAAAACAAAACAAATACTATTATATATTATACAAAGAAAGTGCGCAAAGGACACTGAAGCGGTCCATGACTTCAATCTAATGTGAGCTATGCACTTTCGCAAAAACTCCCATATTTACTAAAGCAAATCAATCGCTTACATTTATTTTTCTCTTTGTTGTTTATGATTATGACAGAATTTGCAAATGCACATTCAGAATTCATTCACTGAGCACGCACACTTGAACAACTCTGGCGTTCTCCGCGGTGATGAATCAAAACGCCTCTGATTGGACATTGCATTCATAAACTCAACAGAAAGGTGTGTGAATGGTTATTATGCTCAACACTGCAAAACGCGAGTTTAAAGACATCTGATGCAACATGAGCAGATCTACTCTAAAATGTAACACTTTTCATTCATTTCACATTTCACATTTAAATCGTGACCGCTGTAATAGTTCTTGCTTAATTGTGCAGGAAGACTTTTTGCACCTAATCATAAATTTGGGTGACATTTTTGCCCCAAGCCCCCATACATTTCTCACCCTGGTGCCAACCAACATTATAAGTCCTGCTAGGGGTGTGCGATATTGACAAAATAAGATATCTTGATATTTTCTGGGATCGATAACGTTAATTAGACAATATTTTGCTGAGAGTGTTATTATGCTGGTATCTTAAGGACTGCCGTGGACACTCCTAAAGTTTTTGATATTCTTCATATTCTGTGTGGTCAGTGATAGAAATTATTGTTTTCCAATAAGTTTAAATAGATTTTTACCTTTTGTGGGCATTTTTACCTTTATAAAGGCATTTTTTCTAAAAGTGTTCATTATCCTTTGAGCCAAATTTTTACATTTAATCAGTCATTTACAATAATAAGACATTTGGGCTGTTACCAAGCAAATTAAATCAGTATCAACAAAATTCATCTTTGCAATGCAGAGGAAACACAGAAGCTGCATCGGAAGTGACATTTAGATGTATTTACACACCGTTTAATGCATCACATGAATGCATTTAATCTGCAGTTACAAATGCATACATAATGTTTTGATATATAAGACATAAAATGTTGAATACTCATATTTGAAATTTTAAATATGAAATCAAATCCGCCAGTAGGTGTCAGCAAGTAACTGTTAATAAGTGAGTCATTGCGATTGAACCAAATCATTTAAACGGTTGATTCATTCAGGAACTAAATGTTGCTTAGAGACGCAGAACTGTGCTGTGGTGTTTGGAATTATTTTTGTTGTCGAAATAGAGCAAAAACAGACAATATGGTGTCTAAAACGTCAGTCTCTTAATTAACTTGTTTATTGAACTGTTGTTAAAAATCAATATGTAATCATGCTGATTTTGGAAGAAAAAACAGCACTCTTCTTGTGATATTGATCAGCTACATGAAATTATATAAATATGTACATTTTCTGTCCCTATATCTTCAATTTTGTGATCTTTCTAAATGCATTTTAACGGACTGAATCACGCCGTGAAAGAACTCACTCTAATTGTGCTCACGCGTGCGCTCTGTAGGAGTGTTTTGTTTGTTTTTTGCAAAATATTCGATAATGTCAAATCGCACATCGTTAAAACAACAATTACGATATTATTGCAGACGATATATACCGCACACCCCTAAGTCCTGCACAACTGTCTTTTTGGCTAATGTGTGCAAAACCTCTTGCTAAACTGTCAAAGCTTCATTTTAACCACCAATGCAACAATGTAAGTATTTACCTTACCTCTACATGCTTGCGAAGGGTTGATGTCAAGATTTTATAAGCTGCTAGTTTGGTCTCCCTGGGCAAACACAGCTTACACTGCATAATAGAGCTTAAATATGGCCAGGGGTTCACTTCATTTCACCACTAATGCCTGCCTTGTCCGTCTCCATCTTTCTTGTGATTTTAGCGCCAGTTTTGTCTCCTGCCCATTATTTACTGCAGTAGTTTCAGTAATTAATGTGTAAAATGTAGCGAAGTACAATACTTCAAACAAACTATACTTAAGTAAAAGTAAAATTACAGATTTTAAAAATTACTTTAAAAAAGTACTGTAGAAGTACACAAAATAAAAATTAAAACATTAAAAACGGCATAATAGATACTCTGCCGTTCAAAAGTTTGTTTTTGAAAGAAGTCTATTATGCTCATTTATTTGATCAAAATACAGCATTTATTTGATCAGAAAAACAGTAATTTATGAAATATTACAATTTAAAAGAACTTTTATATTTAAATATATTTTATATAAATTTTGAAGTTTGAAGTCGGTAAAATCGACAAAATAGATACTCTGCTGTTCAAAAATTTGGGATCAGAAAGATTATTTAATGTCTTTTAAAAAATAAGTCTCATATGCTCATTTATTTGCATTTATTTGATAAAAATACAGTATTTATTTGATAAAAAACTGTAATTTTATGAAATATTACAATGGTAAATAACTGTTTTATATATGAATATATTTTATATAAATGAGATGGCAAAGCTGAATTTTCAGCAGCCGTTACTTCAGTCTTCAGTGTCACATGATCCTTCAGAAATCAATCTAATATGCTGATTTGCTGCTTAAGGCTGATGATACACGGGGCAACTTTTTGAGCAATTTTGCCAGGCAACTTTTCTTGAGCAATGTTGTTTGGGCACTTTCCCACTGAGAATGGGTAACAAATTTCTATCTGGATACTTTAGATCGGTCGTGGGCCCTGTGTCTCACCTGGTTGCCCGTTGACAGCGATATTGCTCAAAAAGTTGCCCCGTGTATCATCAGCCTAAGACACATTTCTTATTATTATCAATGCAAAACAATTTTATACAACATGACAAATAAAGTACTTTCACCTTTGGTCTCAGATCACACTTTATCTTTTCATTTAAATTAGATTAGACTGCATAACCAGTTTGCTTGTAAACCTGTTTGTAATAAACACTCAGCCTGCATTACTGAAATAATGAACTGGTAGATGTCTGGAGATCCCACACACATCTGATGAGCATTTGTCTTGGTGTTATGCGATGAAACCTGCTCTTGTCTGGAGACATGCTGTCCGCTTTTCAGGCTCTCCATGACTCTTGAGCCATTGTTCTATAAAGGCAAAATTACACAAATTAAGAGATTTAACTCTTTGCGAGGTTGATGCAAGAGTACACTTTAAAGGGATAGTTCACCCAAAAATGAAAATTTTGTCATTAATTACTAGGGCTGGGTATCGAGTTCGATACTTTTTAGGCACCGACCGAATTGCCTCGATACCATCGAGTATCGAAAAACGTCTTGTCGTTCGGTACCAAATTTCGATACCTAAGGGGTTAATCTCATCAGCGTCAGTGAGCCAATAAGCACTTGCCGGTGTGTTCGACTAGAAGAGGTGCGGAGCAGATCGATCATCCGCGAGAGCGATTCGAAAGCACACGGAGCAGTCTGCTCTCTTTAGCTCTCGTGGTACTGTAATACCACCAGTATAGAGTAGCGCGGGAGCTGCGTGGAGTTCCGATCATATGCAGATGTGCTGTTTTGTGTCAGCTGCGCCACATGGATACGTTGTTTTCGTTCAAATCAAAGCGTAAACGACGTAAACAGTGTATCCGCGTGGCGCAACTGACACAAAACAGTATACACATTTTTTTTTCCTTTTGCGCACAAAAAGTATTCTCGTAGCTTTGTAAAATTACGGTTGAACCCCTGATGTCACATGGATTATTTTACCGATGTCCTTACTATGTTTCTGGGCCTTGATCGTGTAAGGACCCTTGCTGTCTATGGGAGGGTCAGAGAGCTCTCAGATTCCATCAAAAATATCTTAATTGGGTCAAAACAACCCAATAGCTGGGTTTGTCCCTTTTTAACCCAGCATTTTTAGAGTGTATATTCACTATAATTCACTAAAGTTTAATTGAAAAAGTTATTGATAAATAATGATTTTTTGTTAATAATGTTCATTCACAGGTTTTACACACATTTGTGTGTACACACAGTTAGTGAATGAGACCCTACGCTATGTTTCTTCCTGTCTCGTTTCAGATCATCACTTTCATTCTCCTCTCTATTTTCCTGTGCTGCTTTTTTCCTTGTAGGTATGAATGGGAAGAGTATTTTGAGTGCTATGAGCCGACATACACCAGAGAACTCAGCAGGGATCACTCCAGGCTCAGGGGCCACCACATCACCCTGCTCCTCCCGCTCCTCCTCACAACGCTCAGGTACAGGGGGCCACACACCCAGAGGCCCCCACTGCTCACCCGGTATGCAGCCCAATCCCCCAGCGAGCAGCAGCAGCAGCAGCAGCCATGCTTTGGCTCTCTCCAAGACTACCAATTCCCCGCGCCTCTCCCCAGGTCAGAGTCATGAACAAGGGGACAACCTTGATCTTCACCGCCCTTTTTTACACGTGTAATCCATGACAAGGGTCTTATAAAGTAATATTGCCTGTTAAGAATTCGGATGCTCCCACACAAATACTTTGTTGTGATATCTGGTGTCATTACTGATATATTATACATATAAGTGTACAGCACTTTGGCCAACTAAAGTTGATTTTAAATGTGTTTTATAAATAAAACTGAATTGAACTGAAAAATTATAATTTAACATTCTTCCAGAGCGTAATCAATCAGAAAATCGTACTTCTCTCCGGAGGAGTCCTTCTCCACAAAAAGGATCTCCATCACCCCAAGTGGTCTTCCTTAAAGACATTGTGTGCTACTTGTCCCTGCTGGAGAGGGGGACGCCAGAGGATAAGCTTGAGTGTAAGTTGGAAATTATTCAAAAATAATTCTTCCTTTAATCTCCTTCTTATTTACATTAAGACAACATATCCACAATAATTCCCACTTTTCCAAAGTTCTTCTAAAGAAAAAATAATAATATATATTTTAAGTAATTTTGTAAATCATGTCTCCAAACCTGTCGTGCCAACCACAGAAAGCACAGTATTAGTCACTAACATGTGAAAAGTCACCTCATTCTTGGCAGGTGTCACAAATTAAATTTCCTTACTGACAGTTCATATTTAAACACAGCATATGAAAAGCAGTTATGGTTCTTTGAGATGCTTGAACAGTCAGTTTCATTTCAGTTACTGTAGCCTATGTGATGGCAAAGGTGAATTTTCAGCTGCCATTGCTCCAGTTATCAGTGTCGCGTGATCCTTCAGAAATCGTTCTAATACTTGGTGTTTAAGAAAAATGTCTTATTATCAATGTTGATCACAGTTGTGCTGCTTAATATTTTTGTGGAAACTGTGATACAGTTTTTCAGGATTATTTGATAACTCGAATGTTCAAAATAGAATAGCATTTGTTTGAAATAGAAATCTTTTGTAATATATAGAAAAAAATCTGTAAGTAGCTATAAGTTATTAGCTATAAATAATAAATCTGTTAAGTAATAATAAGTCAGTATATTTACATATAGTACACCCAACAACAGCTTTGTCAGTTCTACATTTTACTTGACTTCTGACCTACACATAGTGAGAGTGACAGGAGACTTCTAGAATCTCTTTCTCTTGTTCTGTAAGGGCTGATCTCTGCTCCTGTCCTTATTTGCCATGGAGTTAGCATAGCCAAGCTTTCTTTAGCATAGGAAGTTATTTGTGCCCAAAGCTAATCCTCACTAGCTGCCTCAGTCTGCCTTTTGATAACCTGAGCTCCAGATGCTTTCATGGGGTCTGTACTTGACAAATGTTTGCTACACTACAAAAAGATGCAGTCTCTTATCTTTTACTTCTCTCACCCTAAAGTCATGTTCAGGCTGTACGACACAGATGGCAATGGTCTGCTGGACAGTTCGGTAAGTCTGAAATCTCCGTTATAATGTATCATTTTAAAATGTCCAGTTGTTTGACTTTGTGGTTAGATTGGTGCTGTAAACAACAAGGGGTTAAAAATGCACAGTACAGAGTACTGCTCAGTTTATTGTTAGGGTTACATACAAGTTTAATACAACATACACAGTTAGAGCGCATTTCATTTGGATTATGTAATATTATTATCATCCTTTCATTGAATGTTTTATTAATCTCAACACTATCAGAACTTGATGATTCAGAGCCTGTCTCGCAGTACTATTGATCTTTTTTTTTTTTGGAAACTTTGAACTGATAGTTGGAGAGAACTATAAATACCAGGCTAGTAATTTAGAAAACTGTATGCTTTATAGTGTATAACATCTAAAGCAATTATATCTGTCGATTTAGGAGCTCGACCGCATCATAAACCAGATGGTCCATGTGGCTGAGTATCTAGAATGGGACTCTACAGAACTACGACCAGTATGAATCACTTTAAATGTTTCCACCAGGCAATCCCAACTTGCATAGTAAAATTCATATCTTATTGTCCCTTATTTCATGTCTTATATTGTAGATTCTGAAGGAGATGATGGAGGAGATTGATTATGACCGGGATGGAACGGTCACATTAGAGGAGTGGATCAGAGGAGGAATGACCACCATACCACTCCTGGTCCTGCTGGGAATGGAGACGGTGAGGAGAAACTAATTGTGAGTTAAAAAGAGGAAACAATACATTAAGATGTAGTATCTTAATTCCTGTTCCTCTTTCACATACATTCAGAATGTAGAGGAAGATGGGCAGCATGTATGGAGACTGAAGCATTTCAACAAGCCAGCATACTGTAATTACTGCCACACTATGTTGTTAGGAGTAAGAAAACAGGGCCTTTGCTGCTCACGTGAGTATCTGTCTGCCCGTCTCTCTATCTATTGCTCTGTCCATCTGCCTGTTTGTCATCTGTCGTCTTTCTGTCTATCTCTATATCTGTCTTTCTGCCTATGTTTGTCTGTCAGTCATTCTATTTATCTGTCTGTCTGTCATTCTGTCTAACCATCTATTGTTCTATCTGTAGTTTTGTCTAACTACATTTGTATATGTTGTTCTGTCATTCTATCATTTTGTCAGTCTCTGTCATCTAGGCCCTAGTCCCTATGAAATCCAAATTCCATTTTAATTTTATCCAAATTATGTTTTTCTGTTTTATTTTTTCTGGATTCATTTTTTTTCTGTTTAAACTCTGTTTTAATGGCTAAATAAAATTTTATTAAACAAAAAGCATATCTAATTAATTGAAATCAATTTAATAGCAATTTATTAAGAGTTTAACCAAGAATTACATTTTTAAGGCCCTGTGAAATATGTTTTTTTTCTCAAATGTTGTTTTATTTTTACCAAATTCTGTGTTTTCCTTAATAGTCTGGATTCTATTTGAATGGTTTCATTAAATTGTAATAATCAAAATCATCTGTAAATAATTGATGTTATAAAAAAAAAACTAATTTATTTATTTATTTATATATTTTTCAGAAATACCTTGTTGTGTATTTACATTTTTCTGGTAAATAATTTTGTCTGGTAAATATTCCTTAAAAATAATGTTTTAATAATAATTTTATTAGTAGTAATGTACTATCATTATATTAATATTATATTTCTGTCACAATTTCTTCAAGTTGAACCGAACTTTTATTTTGAGAGGTTGTTGTGAAGACCTTTCATTTTTTCTGTTTGCATGATATGACAATAGTTGTTCTCACAAGAAACAGTAAATGCTCATGAAGTGACTTTCAAAGCAGTTCTATAGATTATGTTCATGTGTTCGTTTACTCATATATTGAGGCAGCAGAGGCTGAAAACACCGCGAGCATCACATGCACTTCAGTATGTGTAAAACGGAACCACGCGTCTGCGCCATTCAATCACACAGAGACACGCGGAACATGCAGGATTAATATTGAAATAGTATTTTGCAGCTTAATATTCACAGCTAGTAGTCCATATCACGTTTTGGCTTAAGAGTGTATTGACCTACTTTTGATTCATTCATCCAAAATTTGTCAAATTCTGTGATATTATACAGTAAATTCCATTTTTATGACTGGTTTCCGTGATTCTGTTTGTGTTTTCGATCTCTGTATCTGTCAGTCTGTCTAGCCATCTGTTGTTCTAACTATCTGTCATTTTATTTAATTATATCTGCCCGTGTTGTTCTGGCTTTCATTGTGTCTTTCTATCTGTCTGTCTATCTATCGCTTTATCTGTCTGTCTATCTTTCTAACTACCTATCCATCTGCCTGTTCTCTGTGTAGTTTTCTGTTTGAAATGTTTCCCTTCAATCTTTCATTCTCCGTCTCTCAACTTCCTTTCTTTTGTTTGGCAGTATGCAAGTACACAGTCCATGAGCGCTGTGTGTCCAAAGACATTGCTCCTTGCATTAGCACCTACGCCAAGTCCCGCAGACACACCAATGTGAGTGCATAAACAACATAAACTTACAAATTAACACTTCTCACTGTGTTTAAACTGAATTTTTCTCTGAGGAGTAATTTACAGTATGGCCAGAAGCAATCATTTTATAAGACACATTTTTCATTTTTGTGAAACCAGGAGTCCCAGATTTATGTGTTTGGTACAGAGCTCATAGTTCTAACAATCACAGTGTTCTATTATTAGTAAACGACTCGTGTTATGATTATTTTATCCACTGACCGCAGTCCAGCTCAGTTTTCACCCAAGGCAACTTCCCAGACCCATAACGCTTGGTTTAACCTCAAAGTAATGTTCTGTGGACATGTCAGAAAGGCTATGAGAACATCCTGCTTGAAGTCTTTTTTTCTATACTGAGAACTAGAGGGGAAAGCCTGAGATCACACAGCACTGTTTTAGTAGTCTCTGACGCCTCTTTAAAACCTGCGCTCCCCATGCAGTAACTACCGCAGAGATGGAAGGCACTGCGTTCAAAAAATGTTGTCATTAGATTATGATTTCACAGAGTGTATTATGTGACGTGTTAAGTGATGTGGAGTGTGATTTTAGTGTACAAAGCAATAAAATTGCATTGAACAGTGAAAATATCAGTTATCATGCTTAATGTGTTTATTAAGACTTGGAGCTTGTGTAAAAATATTACAAACTATCAAATTCAAAGTAATGTGCTGTAAGTTACTTCATTAGTCTTACCTTCATCTCACATACTATATGTTGTAGTATTCATTTTTAGCTTTTAACATTAATTAGACTAAAAGGACATGTAATTTTCTAGACCCTTCCTAAAGGATCATTTTAAAAGCTCTAACCAACAAAAAAAAATCACTGAATGTGTATAATAACATATGAATTTGTCTTAAACGTTTTTTTGTATTTTAGTGCATTCCAACACTGGTAATTATTATTTCTTTACTAATATCCTCTGTATTCTTCCACACTTGAGGTTTTGCCTTGTGATGTGATTGTTTTAGTCAGTAAAGTAAAATAATATTGCAGATAGTGATAGAATTCTTGTGCAAATGCCTTATAAATGCATGACAGAGCAGGATAATCATTTCAGTAATGTATAGATGGGCTGTTTGAGTATTTCACAACTAAAATAAATAATGAGTCTCTGTTTAATGTCTCTCTAGGCTATGCAGCATGTTTGGATGGAGGGCAACTCCCCAACAAAATGTGACAAATGTCACCGCAGTATCAAGTGCTATCAAGGTCTAACAGGCCTTCACTGTGTTTGGTGTCAAATCACTGTGAGTATATACTGACTTACTGTAGCCAGTAAGAGTCTAAAACTTTTGTGTTAGCATTAATATTCATTGTAATAAAAAAAAATGCCTTGAGCAAAGACTAATTTTTTAACGTTTTTCTGCATTTTTCCTTTTTACCTATTTTTCTAAAAGCCATTTTAATGTAATACTTATTCACACCACTTGGTGGTGTTCTTCACTAAACTTTCACACCATTTAGTGGACGTGGCCAATTTGTTTTAAAATAGCCCTAATAAAGATAAGTGTCAGCACTTAACACTTATTGAAAAGCTTTTTTCTCTGCATAATGATTTTTATTATCACATTATATGCTCCTGCATATATCTCATACGCTCTCTGAACCATCTCTCCTGACAGTTTCAACTCTAAACTGCAACTAATTTAATATCAAGTACAGATCCTGCTGTCCTCTTTGTTCCTACCATTTAATGTCTTCTTACAAGGTCAGATTAGTGAGGATAAAACAAGTCACAAAAGATCCAGTCCATTCCAGTCTGTTGATGTGTCTTTCTCCACCACTCCTCATCTATATTTGTATGTTTTCCAGCTCCATAACAAGTGTGCGTCTAATATAAAGCCTGAATGTGACGGTGGGCCATTAAAAGATCACACACTCCTGCCGTCGTACATCTGCCCTGTTGTTCTGGTGAGTTCAGTCTCTCCCACTGCACTCTTTTGATATGCTAAAATGCAAGGATCCCAGGACGAATGGGTGGGTCCTGAACGAATTCTTTAATGGGCCTCCTCTCTACTGGGACCAATGAGTAGTCTATGCTATAGAGAATACATACTCATTGTATTTATAATTGGGTATTGTAGACACAGTGCAAGTCATTTCTAGATAGTTTGAGGTTATTTTAATGTTAGAGTTATACACAACACACAAATGTTAAGAAAATTGATGTTAATTAATGTGAATTGAACAAACACCCTTCACACACCTGGATGGTTGCAGGTGCACATGACATAACCATCAGAAAGAAGAGAATATTTCTCCTGCACGCTGCCATGGCTTCCAAATCTTTAAATATTTATTTAAAAAGCAATGTTTTGCAATGTCCGTTGCTTAAGTAAAAAAAAAAAAAGAAGAAAGAAAAGAAGACATCTACAAGGAAGGAGAATTTTTTTTTATATATATATATATATATTTTTTTTTATATATATATAAATATATTTTGTTCGACAACACGGATGAATTACGAACCACTTACTTGGCATCGTTTTGCCGTGTCTGCTCTCGAAGCAAAAAATCCCTGAATCTGTGTCGAGGCAAGGGTGCCACTTCGTTTTCTCCATCGACCCTATTTCT
>NW_015659385.1:183101-183781 GCF_001515625.1 Sinocyclocheilus rhinocerous
ATTTTTTTTTATATATATATATATATATTTAAAATATATTTTTAATGCATCTATCTATACATACCTTTTTTATATATCAAAAATATTTTGATGTATTTTGGATATTGCGACAGTGTTAATAAAGGGATAAAAGGGAGTTTTTTGTGCACTCTCAGTCACAAAACAAAAACAATTTTTCCTACTGACTGGGAATTTGCATTACGAAATTAAAGGATGTTCACTGTTTTTGTGCTATAACAATAATGAATTAAATATTAATTTAAGTAAATAGTATTCAGGATAAAATGATTCCAGTAATACCTTATATTGTCACGTTGCTACTGTGAGGGAGCGTGGAGTGAAGGAACGAGGAGACGAGGAGTACATCAACGAGGAGATTTTACGACGAATGGACATAGGAGACAGGCTTATAAAGGAGCACAAATAATAAGACTAAATTATCATGGCTGGAGACAAATCAACATAATCAGAACAGGAACAGGAAGAACCAAATAAGGGCAAAAGGAAACGCATGGGAAAACCAGGACATGGAACACGAGGGGAGCAAAACACGGAACAGAGTCTGACATTACTCCCCGGGGGTGGGCGCCCTGGAGGCTTGTGCAGGACTAGGACACGGAGAATACCTCTAGGATGGATCAGGCAGTCCAGGGTGCCATGGCGGCACAGGGAGCTCAGGG
>NW_015659385.1:183832-231081 GCF_001515625.1 Sinocyclocheilus rhinocerous
CTGGAGCCTTCTCTGGGCTAAACTCGGGAACAGGAGCCCTCTCTGGGCTAAACTGGGGAACAGGAGCCCTCCGTGGGCTAAACTGGGGAACAGGAGCCCTCCGTGGGCTAAACTCGGGAACAGGAGCCGCAGGCAGACTAGGAGGCCACGGCGGAGCAGACAGTTCAGTAGGCCACAGCGGAGCAGGGAACTCAGAAGGTCATGGCTGGATGGCCTCCGTGGCCTTGGCCTCGCCACTCAGCCCGGCCACTATGGACTGGCTGAACTTGGAAACAGGAGCCCTCCGTGGGCTAGATTCGGGGGCTGGAGCCAACACTGGAGCGAGCTCTGGGTCTGGAGCCGACACTGGAGCGAGCTCAACCGCCGGCGGGCTTGAGAATGTCGCGGCCGGATGGCCTTGACTGAGGAACAGCCGGCGGGCTGGTTCTGGACTGGGGCTGGACGCTCTCTAGACACCAGAGAATCCCGTCCCTCCAGCTCAGTCCTGTGGTGTCTGGGAGGTCCACGGGGAGATATCAATTGGCCCCGATCCAGAACAGAGAGTTGAGCGTGGCGTCGTCCAGCGCTGTTTTTGCGGCGATCTTGCTGAACTCCCTCGCATACTCCACGAAGGCGATAAAACGAGCGGCTACTTCCATGCCACGGGGAGAAACACACAGGAAAACAAAAGACTTTAAAAATGAAAAACAAACACGGGGAGAAGGGGCGCCGCTTACTGTCCTGGTCTGGTATTCTGTCACGAACCGGCTACTGTGGAGTAGCACGGAGCGAGGAACGAGGAAACGAGGAGTACATCAATAAGGATATTTTAATGACTTCAAGGGAACCAGGAAAACACACGAAGATGAGAATGTTGACACATACAAAACAATGAGGAAAAAAAAATTAACTTAAATGATTTTAGCAAATGGCTGCAATATAACAAAGAGTGAAAAATTTAAGGGGGTCTGAATACTTTCCGTACCCACTGTATACTGTATTTTCATAATAATCAAGGAAATTCACAAACAAGTTTGAACTGGAGTCAGTAAGATTATTTTGTTTTTGAAAAAAGTCTATTATGTTCGCAAAGACTGCATTTACTGGATACTGTAAAAAATAAAAACAATTGGGCTATTGAATGTGTGATTCTGATTGGTTGATGAAAGGTGTGCAGTTGTTGTCCAGGAAATGCACAGCTATGAAGTAGTTCCATTACAGTTACAAATGACTTCACCAAATAATTTCCATGATACTTTTTTTTAGGATTACTTGATGAATAGAAAGTTATAATTAACAGCAGTAATTCTGAAGTAGATTTTCAAATAGAAGTAGAATTTGAAAATGTACTTGAAATAGATTTTTTTAATAACATTGTAAATGTCTTCACTCTAAAAAATGCTGGGTTGTTTTAACCCAACGTTGGGTTAAAACAACCCAGCATTTTTTATAGTGTTCACTGTCACTTTTGGTCAGTTTAATGCATCCTTGCTGAATAAAAGTTTTAATTTCTGTATGTATATAAAGAACTTTGACATGGGCTCTATGATTGAGACTTGCGAACATGTCTAGTCTAACGACCTTGTAAAACGACCTGTAGAAATGCTAAAACATCAATTCTTTCTAAGTTAAAGAGAAATATAATAAAATGAGACAGATTCTGAAATTGCATTTTTCTTGTCATTCTTATCTCAGATGCACATCTGTCTCACTCCGTCTCTGTTTGTTGATGTTCACTGTAATGTCTCTATATCTGTAGGACCGTCATTCTGCCGTCAAAAGAGGTGAAGGAGAATCATCCCCCAGTAACAGCCCTGAGGACACCGGCCAGTGTTTCAAGGTCACCGGTGACGGTCAGGCACTGCAGGTGAGTCCTCAGCAGACACACTCTGGGAATGCAAATCTGTGCAGCACATGTACTGCATGTGTGTTTGTAACTTTTTCTCCCTTTCTGCTTTTTAAGATCACGCCTCTGCCTGGGACGCACCCCCTCCTCGTGCTGGTTAATCCTAAAAGTGGCGGTCAGCAGGGAGAGAGGTAAACGTTTGAAGCTCAAACTGTTGCATCATTTTTCATATTCTCCGACCTTGTACTGCTGTAATGGTTCCAATGAGGAGGTTTGTCAAACCATCTGAAGTCAGTCGAATCTGCATAGACATGTTAAACAAAAGTCCCACTCTTTTTCTTGCTTACTGGCAGTGTCCTAAATACCATCAAAGCTAGCAGGAGACAGTAATGCTGTTAAAGGAGGAAGAATGTGGGTGTTGTTTCAGCTCTCACCACCCACCCAATGTCCTCCGGGAGACCGGTTTTAGGATTTTGTGCTGGCATCACCATAGCAACACAGTTTAAAATACCATTAATTGGCCGATTATCCTCCATTATTAGACATGTGCTCAAACAAAGACGCGATAACTGCCCTGGCCCCAAAAAAGAAAGGCCATTTTGGTGGTTCTTTGATGCAAACAAAGGAACAGAGTGGTCACCGTTGAATCATACTGTACCGAGTGTATTTTTCCACCATATTCACTCTGAGCAGCGTACTGAAAGCTCATTGGTCGGGCTTGACACTTGACTGCGTTCTTTTGTTCTTCGCTTAGGGAATGAATGAATTCTTCAGTGTTGATAAGTGCTCAAATAATCACCCCCACATAAAAGCATAGCTTGTGACGCACCTCAAACTAACAGCCCGTCTTATTTCTCTCTCGCTCTTATTTCTCTCTCGCTCTTATTTCTCTTCCTCTCTCTGTGTCTTTGCATACTAAAGGGGCAGAGTAGCTAACAGAGTTAGAAGTGAAGGACATTGCAGTCCTCAATAATCATTTTATTGCTTCAAGGTTATTGAGGGGCACTGCTGCGACAGTGTGCAACCTGTGTATGTGTGTTTCTGTCTTGCTTAATTTCATTGATTCCGAGGTTTGTGTGGCCTTTTATGATAAAGGAATGATGACGTTTTAAGAATATCATTCCTCCATATGTTTGTCTATCTGTCTTTTCAAGGAACAGTTCAACCAAAATAGAACATTCTGTCATCATTTACTCATTTCCAACATTAGAGCTGCGATGAACAATCTGTTGATTATTTCTTTGATTAATTGGGGTGGGCATCGCATCGCACTTCTCTCATGATCTCTTATGAAGGTACCAAGAAGAGATAGGATGCATGTCAAGATTTTCTATCCATAATAACATATATGATATTTTATAGTGTTTTTTTTTTTTTCTTTGATTGTCACCTCCGTATTTAATAATTTTGTACAGATTGACCAGGATATTCTTCAGAAATTAAACCTTTGTGTTCAATGAAAGAAGGAAAGTCATTTGGGCTTGGAATGACAAGAGGGTTGGTAAATGATTGCAGAATTGTTAATTTTGGTTGAATTATCCCTTTAAGCCTTTTATCATATTGTGAAGTTCACAGTGATTACGTTTAAAAATGTCATTCCTCTATGTGTCTTTTAATGCTTTTCTGTTCTCATCTGTCTTCATCAGGGTGCTGCGGAAATTCCAGTACCTGCTTAACCCCAGACAGGTGTACAGTCTGGATCGAGGAGGACCCATGGCGGGGTAAGACTATTAAAAACCACCATCAAATTTCAAGGGAGATGTGTGCGCATAAAACATTTTTTGAGTCATGACAGGGAATTGCTCAAAAACAGTTTGACATTCTCACTGTTGTTTTGTTCTGGCATGGCTCCCTCTCTCTCTTATTTTTTTGCTTCTACAAACCTGCAATAAAGTGAGCCAACCTGCAATCAACTAGTCTGCGAGAGGAACCACTTGCAAAATGGAGCTGACTTTGAGAGACCTACAAGACATTTACTATGACTCAAGCAGCCCCCTGCTGAGTAAATGTATTAATTCAAGCGCTGAATGTTCTTCTGAGCCTGTCAGTCACGACGAGGCTTCCTCTATAAGCGACTACATTTTACTAAAGCCTCTTAACCCATGCACCCCACCTGTCTTTAACAATAGACCAACTCAAGGTCATCCAAATCAGTTTCAACAGTAGCATATCAGTGAAATCTGACAATGTCACTGTAAGAGGATCATATTTACATATTATTTTATGAGCGCCAAATTGGCATATACTCCATACATAGTATCAGAGATTTGAATTCAAATGTTTTAATAGAAATAAATGCAAATGAGACCATTGTAGGCAATATGTTAAGAAGAACAGTGTTAGTATTATTTTATACTACTACACTATTTATACTTTGAAATGACTTTAAATTTTTATAATTGTATTATTTTTAGTTTTTTTTATTTCTATTTAGATTTAATCTTTTTATTTTCCTTTTTAGTAATTTTAGTGCTTTTGAACTTAAACTCATTTCAGTTGTCAAGGCTATATTCCTATTTTTCATGTGTTTTTCATCAAATTTTTATATTTGATTTTATTTTGATTAACAAAGCATTTTTTGCAGTAGTTTGTCCATACAGCGGATGAGTAGCACAGAAATAGTTTTAGTTAATAATAACAACATTGATATAGAGCAGTATATTTAGGATGGCACAGATTAGATCATTTGACCTCGGAAGAACTTGATGAGAAATCATCTTAACATCTTAAACCAGTCTAAGTTGATTTGCTGGTCTAAATTGTTCTCCCAGCATGGTCAGATTGGTCCGTTAGCTGGTTTAGGGAGGTTTTGGCTAGCTTTAGGCTGCCACTAGCTGGTCATGCAGTTAAAACTAGCTTGGCTTGACCGAAAGACCAGCATAAACCAGTTTACAGTAGGCTGGTTTAAGGTTTTTTTCCATCATGAATTTTACGTTCATATTAAAGTTGGCAAATCTGAGCACAGTTTAAGACATTAAGATCTTTTCTGGGCTTATTTCTCAAGAGAAAGATCTGAGAAGCAGAATACATTTATCTAACAGTTTTAGATATTGGAGAGATTTCATTTGTGTTTTTTATTTGCTATGAGCTCTCACTTCCACTTTAGTGTACTACTATTATGCAGTTACACATTCTACAAACCCACTCAAAACGCATGAGTACATTCTGTTCAGCATCCTGCGGTTGTGCAACAGTGATTCTCATTCAGGAAAAAGAAGAGAGAGAGAGAGAGAGAGAGAGAAGTACAGAACAAATGCTAAGCAATGGTCGTTTCGCAGGAAAGCAGGCTAACCTTCCGTCCCAGATCCCCCTCCCACCACACAGTGTTCTGTAGTCACGACTGGAGCACTGCTCATCCTGAAGAGACCACTCAGAGAGAGAGAGAGAGAGAGATTGTGTGACATTGCTGATTTCACTCATGGAGAACAATTTGGACATATATTAAATGTTCTTTCTTAAGCACTTCGATAATTTATAAGCATGTAGATCAAGGGCAGCCTTTTTAGATGTGATGTTTTTAATGTGTCCTGTTAATGACTGTGCCATTGCTTGTGGTAACAGCTCTTCATTAATACAGAGAATTATTCTGAAAGAAAAAGCAACCAAAATTCAGTCAAACATTATACATTTATATTAGAGGGGAAAAGCAACTAAATAAATACACTACTGATCAAAAGTTAAGGGTCAGTAAGATTTTTTTAATTAAGAAATTTGGTTTAGGATACATGAAATTGGTCAAATGGGACAGTAAAGGCATTTACAATGTTACAAAGGATTTCTGTTTTAAAAAAACGCAGTTCTTTTGAACATTCAATTTGTAAATGAATCCTGGGGGGATTAAGCAGCACATCTGACTGCTGAAAATTCAGCTTTGCCATTACAAAATAAATTACATTTCAAAATAATACAAAAGAAGTTATTATAAATTGTAATAATCACAATATTACTGTTTTGCTGTATTTTTTGATCAAATAAATGCAGCATGGGTGAGCATAAGAGACATAAGCATTACAAAGTCCTACTGACCCCAAAGTTTTGAACAGTACTATTTAATAAAAAGCAAATAAACAGTACTGTTTAAATTGTATTCCTTACCGCTGTTTGATTTAGATTTTTGAATTCACTTTATTTGAACATAAATCTACTTATTTTTCTATACTGCTCTTACACTGCTGTTTTGGCTTTCTAATATTCTGGTTTATTTGCCTAAAAATGTAAATGATGTCATTTATTCACTTTCATGTCATTCTAAAGCTCTCAGACTTTATTCCCTTTGTTGAACACAAAGGAAGATATTTTGAAGAATGTTGGTAATCAGAAAGTTTTGGTGATTATTGACTTCGATTGTATGGATTGTATGTGTTCCACAGAAGAATCTCATAGGTTTGAATCTACATGAAGGCGAGTAAATGATTATAGAATCAATTGATTGTGTCGCTCTGGATGGATCTAAGCATCTGCTAAATGAATAAATGTAAATATAATGCTGTGTATCATCAGTACAGCTTCACTATTAACGCTGCAGATGGATTATCTGAGAACAAACCACTTTAATTGGGTTATATTCTCATCTGATCTTTCTTTTTTTTCAATCTCCTGGTCATTTCATTTAAAAATTTCTGAACTGATGATTGACCAAAGATGGAGAGATGAAAATAGACAAGTGTGCTCTTTTGCTAAGTGTCTGCGCAGAAGAGGCCACTCTTACAGCTTTATATGGAAAAACACATAGATTGCTCAAGTATCTGTTCTCTGTTGCCCATGTCATTGGAGAAGGAATTGTTTACGCAAATCGCATCTCTACAACAGCAGCCTACGTTGCCATTTCAAACAGACCGGCACTGGTACATTACAAATTTATCTGGAACAGAGCTCATTTAGTCAGACTGAAACATGATTCCAGCTCAAGCCTGTCCAGAACCACACAGCCATGTTCCACTTGTGTTACTCAGCTATTGAACTTCAGTGGACATCCATGTCGAGGTAGGCCAGTTCACAAACAAATAAAAAGTGAACAAAGTTTCGGGACTCAAACTTGGTAACAGTCAAAAGTGTAGAAACAATGTGCCAAAAAGGCTTCAGTTTAGATGTTTTGGCGTCTCAATGGGTTGACTTCCAGAGTTTTTCTCCCATGACACTGAATAAAAACAACACAAAGCTTCTGTAACATCCTTCAGATCAACCATAAAGCACTGAATAGTAAACTGTGCATTGCCACTGGGGAATAGTGTGAATGCTGTAGATTGTTGGGTAGGTTTGCTTTGCTGCAGTGTTGTCACTCCACAGGATCACTTTAATTATAGGACCAAGGAAAGCTTTCATGCAAATATATGAAAGGCACCATCTCATTGTTTTTATGTCTCCCAGGCTCAACTTTTTTCGAGACGTGCCCAATTTCCGCGTGCTGGCCTGTGGAGGCGATGGATCAGTGGGGTGGATTTTGGACTGTATTGGTGAGTACAGATCAGCAATCAGTGTTTTCCAGAGCTGTAATAATTAACACTGTTACATGGACTTAATAGACCATCAGCCTAATGTAGACGTTTATATGGTACATGCATAAGTCGAGGATGTTGTTGTTGTCGATATAGTTTTTCATAGAGAATTTTCATAGCACTACAGCAATAAACCTGAGAAGGTATGAAAAACTGAGAACTGCTTGATTGACTGTTTTCATGGTAAACGTAGTGGCACATTTACTCTCCTCTTTTGCTCTTGTCCTGTATACATAAAACATGCTGCAGTGTCAGAGCCTATCAAAAGAGGTTACACAGTATAAATTTTTCACACACTTGTGTGACTGCTTTGCTTGCGTGTGACACTCAGTGCTATAGCAGATCCCACATGTGTCTATATGCAGGATATGTTCCCCAGTCACCCATGTGCTGCAGTATATGCTCCTGACCAGCAGAGGGTGATATCTTCTTCAGCCTCTGTCCTGCTTCACTGTGCAAATGCTCAAGTGCAATGGAGGCGATGGATCAGTGGGGTGGATTTTGGACTGTATTGGTGAGTACAGATCAGCAATCAGTGTTTTCCAGAGCTGTAATAATTAACACTGTTACATGGACTTAATAGACCATCAGCCTAATGTAGACGTTTATATGGTACATGCATAAGTATCATGAACTCGCATTGGGATTTCTCACACGACAGTATTTCAGCTGCTCTGTACAGAAAATAAAATGATTTCTTGTTTGCTAAATATCACTTTCATCTTTCAAGATTAGTTTTTAATGATATGAGCAAAGAAAACACCTTCATTTGAGATACAGATCTTATACTGACCGTCTAGTTGGATTGCACTTTATATTTCCTGCTATTTTGCATCTGCATTTCCCCTAGGAGATCAATAAAGCATGTCAACCAATTCATCGACAAAGATTCGAACATTAGTACATCCTTCCATGTGGTACTTGACTCTTATTTAAGGCACATATAATCGTGATGTTTAACCGTCAGAAAGATTGTTCACAAATCATTGTTTCTAGGAAACGCATTGACTCATCTGTGACCTCTTTCATATGAGTGAATGCAGATATAATGGCCTATCTTTCCCCCTCCTGACAGCCGTATTGATGTTAATGGACAAGCGCTGGAGAGGAACCTGTGTGGGCGGTGGTAGATATCGCCGCTAAGTGCTGATTTAGAATCAACTTGGTCTCCAAACCTTTGGCTCGAAATTGCAATTGGCTGACAGTACTGAAACCTGAACTTAGATCAGAAGCGATGTGCTCTTTATCCCTTTAGAGACTCTTTAGCCTGGCAAATTGAGGAGGACAGGGACGCATGTGGGAGTTTGTCCTCCTAACAGCCCTAAAGTGATGATTTAGGAGCAGCTTTTGAATGAGAGCCACTCTGCGATCAGTCCTTGCTTGTTGTTCACCCACACGAGTTTGACTGGTATTAGAAAATGTCTGCTGCTGACGATTACTCAGAGAGCCCCTGCGGTTAGACAGTACATCACGCCATACGGACCAGCACTGAAAACAACGTCCCCGCAGTCCCTGTGCACATAGCAATAAGCCACACAGGGACCATCAGCGTGAGGATAGAAAGATACAGTTCATCATGTTGCCTCTCTTCGGCAGATAGCACACACTGCTGTGTGTCTCAGAACAAGAGAAACAAACAAAATGTATTGTGAATTATTGTGAGGAATGATACACATTGATGTATGAAGCACTAGCCAATGCTGTATACCTAACTTCAGTGCCTTTTAAAGGAGAAGTAAGATCAGGGTCCAGTTGCATAAACATAGCCACTATGTTAAGACTGTGTCTTAAGAACTTGTTTGACCAACTATTAGTTAGCCAAGAGGTAAGCAGACTTAATTTTTGGATTAAAATTAGACCATTCTCCTTTTTTATAACTGACTTCAAAAAGTTATGACCAGTCTTGAAGAAAAAAAATTAGACGACTAACTTTTTAAGACTAGTCGAAGCGTTTTATGCAACCGACCCCAGGGTCTTCAACCATATATTACACACTTCAAGAGTGTAATATATATTCCATATTAGTGCATTTAGGGGCCATTCACATGTCGCGCCTAAAAACGCGTGGAAAATGCTAGGCGTGCCGCTTTCTGCTTTTTTCCAAAGCGTTCGGGCGCTTGCGCTCCGGAGGCATCTGCCGTTGCTAAGCAACCATGATAAATGGATTTGCAGCACTAAAAATCGCTTGCAGTAGCTCTGCTACTAAATTTATTTTAAAATGGCTATCCCTGTACAGCTATGATCAGCTGTTCCTTCATCTTGGCTGAGCTTTCAATGTTGTTACGGGAAAGGATGAAGCTGATTGGTTGGTTCTTGTCACATGACCCACGGTGCGCTTGTGGCATTCTGAAAGTTGAAATGTTTTTATCTCGATGCGGCGCGGACGCGCCTGGAAAAAATGAGCACCGCGTCGCTTCCATTATGAGCGTGCCTGAGTTTGAAATAACGAACTTGAGTGCGCAAAAGCAGTGTTGCCAACTTCTTTCAATGGAAAGTAGTTAAAGCCAGTTTGAAAAGTCGCTAAATGTCGCTAGATGACGTCATACGCTAATTATCATATTCATGACGTCATCGCGTCCTATTTCCTTTTACATTTGTTTGTCTCTCTGTGCTCACATACTGTATTTTAATTTAGTCAAATTCTCAATAAAACTGTTTTCATTTATATATTTTACTGTTTCTGTTGTCATACAACAGGATAAATATGAAATAGTGACTGAAACGTGGCCCTTTAAGACTACATATTAACCAGCTATCCCTTCCAAGATGTTTATCTGCACAAAAATCCTGATTTATAATTGAGCCGTCGTCTGATGAAATCAAATACACATAAGATAAAACAAGACAAAGACAATTCCTGTGCTGTGATTTCGGCTATATTTGCATGTAAAATTAGAGAAGCAACATAATATCTATTTTACGTCGTCTGATGAAATCAAATACACATAAGATAAAACAAGACAAAGACAATTCCTGTGCTGTGATTTCGGCTATATTTGCATGTAAAATTAGAGAAGCAACATAATATCTGTTTTAACTGAAAGCGCCGCTCATCTCAGCCTCTCTCTGAACACAACAGACGCAGAGAAAGAGGTGTGTGCGCACTGGGAAAGCAAGATCTCGCGCTCATGCGGCAGTAACACTGAGTCATCGCTAAGGTTTGTCCAAGAAGTCGCTAGATTTGTCGCTAAGTCGCTTTTTTGGAAAAAAGTCGCTAGGGGGGTCTGAAAAGTCGCTAAATCTAGCGACACAGTCGCTAAGTTGGCAACACTGCGCAAAAGACGCGATATGTGAACGGACCCTTACTTTACCGTTTGAAAAAAGTTTTTAAGAAATTACTACTTATAATCAGCAAGGATGCATTAAATTGATCAAAAGTAGTTTTACAAAAGATATCTGTTTCCAATAAATGCTGTTCTTTTGAATTTTCTATTCATTGAAGAATCCTGAAAGCAGTATAACTGTAGTCAACATTGATGGCACCAAATCATCATTTTGATATGATCATGTGACACTTGAAGACTGGAGTAATGGCTGCTGAAAATTTAGCCTTGCCATCACAGGAATAAATTATGTTTTATAATATGTTAAAATAGAAATTATATTTTAAATTGTAATAATATTTCACAATATTACTGTATTTTTAATTAAATAAAAGTAGCCTTGATGAGCATAAGAGATTTCTTTCAAAACTTCAAACTTTTGAACATTATTGTACATACATGCAAATCCATTAAATATAATCATAATTTATGTCCAAGTTAAATATGTGCTTTAAATTTATTTTTACTTACAGTAATATATTTTAATGTGGGTTGAAAATATTTTGAAACAAATGTATCTTTTTGAGGTATAAAGGTATAATGCATATTTACATTTTTTTCCACAAAAAATGAAATAATTTAAAAAAATAAAAATTAAAAGGAGAATGACCCCCCTTTTTGTTTTCTAACACTCCCCCATGTTCCATTATTAAGCCAAACAAATAGTCCCACCCCAAATATACAGTGAAATGTTGAGCCAGTGTTGCTATATCAGGCCACTGTGCAATGTTTTGAACATCACAGAGCCCCATTGTTTACACTTTTCAAGGAACTCTGCACATTAAACTGGAATAATAGAGAGTGTTTTAACATGAAAATGACACACAGCAGCTTTAACAGCTCTCTTTGTTTCTCAACAGATAAGGCCAATTTTGCTCGGCATCCGCCTGTTGCGATCCTGCCACTGGGTACCGGGAATGACCTCGCTCGCTGTCTGCGCTGGGGTGGAGGTGAGGAATAAATAAGAGACTGTCCACCAGCAGTTGGAGGAAATTACTAAAGGCCTTTTAAATGAAACTTAAAGGGCTTTCCTTCACGGAACCACTCGAGATTAGGCTTTGAATTCTTTGAATCTGAACACAATCCCGTATAAACCCTTCAAAATGATTTTGAGACTGCTTTCTTTTAAACATTTCCACGCACACCCCCCAACAGAAGGTCAGACTGTAATGATCAAACTTTATCGTAGTTAGCTGAATGCTCCAGTCACATGAATGAAAGAGCAGGATTTGTTGAGACCACACTTGAATTCAGGAATTTGATACTGTAATCTTCATCATACAGATGACCGTGACAAGCACTTGCCCAGTTAAACCAATTTCGGTAAAAACCTGAAGGGATAGTCCACCCAAAAAAGGAAAATTCTCTCATCATTTGTCTTCAGCACAAAAGGAGAACTCTTGATTAATGTACTGGGCCAGTTTGACCAAACAGTTGCTGGTAGCCATTGACTTCTATACCAGCAACCAGCATTCTTTTTTAGTGTTCAGCAGAGTAAAGAAACTCATACAGGTAAGGAACAACTTGAGGTTGAGTAAATGGCGACACAGTTTTCATTTTTGAGTGAACTATCCCATTAAACTTATTTATCTTAGTTAGATACCAAGGCAACTTTTCTAATTTAAAATAAGCTGAGCCTTTCCAACTGTATTTACATAATTATGTATATTTCATTTTATTTTAGCTATATTACCAAAAAATAATTTTCAGTAGTTTTAGTTAATAACAACACTGTTAAGAGGTGTTAGAGGCATTTTTAACAAGAGATAAATAAACTATTCTTTGAGTATATATAGACTTGCCAATCATTTGCCAACCTGTGTGATTACATATGCTTGTTCTTGATTAGATATGTGGGTTTATTCAGTAGTTATGATGGAATGATATGCATCAGTGAGCCTGCATCTGCTTTTAAGGCAGGTGTGGATGGCCTTGTACAGGCTGCTGAATTAATTGGCCTCGTATTAGTGTTTCCTGTGTGAGCATGTGTGTGGTTTGTGCAAAAGGGTAAGGTTTTGCATAAATGCCTTCTTAATTTCATTTGGATGGTAGGCTGTTTTTTTTTTCTCCATGCGAGTTGATTGACTTTGAAACACGTGTAGCACCTGTAGTCAGTGCAGAGGTGCCATGTGAGCGTCCGTTCATGTAACGTTCGCCTGGAAGCGTCTGCATGTCTGGTTCAGAAAGGCAGAGTGAGCACCTAGGTGTCATCACACATGTGATATTTTACTCCTTGGATTGCCAGGCGGGAGCCAGGACCCCCCTGACTCACAGCATGTCGGCCATCGTTAAGAGATGCCGCTTCTTATGATGGCAACATAACAAGTAGACTATGTATCCTGCCCATTACAATTAGGAAGTAATTGCAGTTCGATCACCTCAGGGAACCTTTCTAAGGATCCCTTCATGTCATTTGGAAGGGTTGCCAGGCATTGACAAAATCCTCTCAGGTCATGGTGTTCATCCCCTTGATGTAATGCAGTAGACAATTTGAATTAGTCTTTTTTTAATGTACACTTTCATTCAAAAGTTTGGGATTAGTAAGATTTTTAATGGAGTCTCTTATGCTCAAGGCTGTATTTATTTGATCAAAAATACAGAAAAAACAGTAATATTGTGATATATTATTGCAATTTCTAATATTGGTTTCCTATGTTAATATACTTTAAAATATAATTTATTTCTGTGATCCAGTTTTCAGTGTCACATGATCCTTCAGAAATCATTCTAATATGCTGATTTATTATCAGTGTTGAGACTGATTTGCTGCTTAATATTTTTTTGGAACCTATGATACTTTTTTCTTTGATTAATGAAAAAAATTAAAAAGAACAGCATTTATTCAAAATAGAAATATTTTCTAACAATATAAGTCTTTACTATCACTTCTTATCCATTTAACATATCAGTACTGAATAAAAGTATTAATTTTTAAAAAATTTAAAATTAAAATTTAACTGACCCCAAACGTTTGAATAGTAGTGTATATTGTAACGTTTTCAGTGTCACATGATCCTTCAGAAATCATTCTAATATGCTGATTTATTATCAGTGTTGAAACTGATTTGCTGCTTAATATTTTTTTGGAACCTATGATACTTTTTTCTTTGATTAATGAAAAAAATTAAAAAGAACAGCGTTTATTCAAAATAGAAATATTTTCTAACAATATAAGTCTTTACTATCACTTCTTATCCATTTAACATATCAGTACTGAATAAAAGTATTAATTTTTAAAAAATTTAAAATTAAAATTTAACTGACCCCAAACGTTTGAATAGTAGTGTATATTGTAACACAAAATTTATATTTTGAATAAACACTGTTCTTTTTATCTTTTTATTTATCAAAGAATCCTGAAAAAAGTATCACATGTCCCAAAAAAATATTAAGCAGCACAACAGTTTCCAACATTGATTATAAATCAGCATGTTAGAATGATTACCGAAGGATCATGTGACACTGAAGACTGGAGTAAAGTATATTTTTAAGTATATTAAAATAGAAAACGGTTGTTTTAAATTGCAGTAATATTTCACAAAATTGCAGTGTTTTCTGTATTTTTGATCAAATAGATACAGCCTTGATGAGCATACGAAACTTCTTTAAAAAGCATTAAAAATCTTACTGATCCCAAACTTTTGAACGGAAGTGTAAACATACAAAACAAAATTTGAATGTTGTGGTCCTCAAACAGCCTCAAACAGCCCTCCTCTTATTCAGCAATATAAAATGAATGAATAATGAAGTTACAAATCTATCCACACAAAACAAATGACAACCAATATGCTTAAAAGAAAAGCATAGAAGGATTTCTAGGGCTAAATTATTATATTATTATTACATTTTCTGCCCATTTTACAGAAACAGTATTTAAAGAATAATGTTTTATGAAAAACATTGGTCATTCTCATCTCAATCTTATAGTTTTGATTAGAATACATCACATCCAGTTTGGCGGTTGCATACGGTCTTGTTTTAGCACACCTGAAGCTCAAATCTCCGAAAATTTGGTATGCATATGTAGTCAGATCTTCTGTAGTACTCTCCATTGGAAATGAATAAACTTGTCGTTTGTCAAAGAAAAGGCTGCTTTATACTGTCACAGCATTGTGTTTCTTAGGCAAGTTTAATCATTCGATCTTGCTGTGTTGAAGTTTTAATTAAGCCATGTTAACCTTGGATTTGAGATAATGCGAGTCTTTCATTGTCACAAGTAGAACAAAAGTTGAATTGTGCTTGATTTCTTCTTCTTTTGTGCTTTTCTTCATGTGTGAGGCTGCAACAGTAACAACATCCACACATCAGTTCACGTCTTTATATGTTATGTAGGTTCATGCAGTGTCTGTGTTGTGATTGACAGGCTATGAAGGAGGCAGTCTGGTCAAGTTCCTCAGGGATATCGAGCACAGCACCGAAGTGCTGCTTGACCGCTGGAACATCGACATTGTCCCTGACGATAAGGAAGAGAAGGGCGACCCTGTGCCCTACAGCATAGTGAACAACTACTTCTCCATTGGAGTGGTGAGAACATACTACACTTTCACACAAATGCTTACAGCTCAGAGAGACTCAACATCAGAACTCCTGAAAGAGCCGTTATATTAAACCTTCTCCTTCTATCCACACTCATTCATCAGACTAAATCTCTTACTCCCCATTATGAGAGTGTACTTTTACCAAAACCTGAGGCTAAACTGCTCTTTAAAGTAATTTGTGATTAATTAAACGTTGTTTTCTCATGTAGCATTAGAATTAATTATAATTGTCAGGGGAACAACAACATGTTCCAACTTTGCTGATGTGATTTACTGCGTCTGAAAGAGTGTCATGCCTGTGACTCTGTGTATTATTGCACAGAATTCTCCTTCTCACACACAGTTGCTTAGCAACCCTCTTCTGTTCAAATGTTATATCCCATGTTGTTGCTATAATCAAGCACTTATTATCAGAGCAGTTAAATGTCGATTCAATATGTTTTTGTTTTTTTTTTTGACAAAAAAAATCTTCCTTTCACAGAGTAGTTACATAATCTTTTCTACTTCTTTTTATATACCAACTTGTGGGGCAGATTATATAACAAATAAATAAGTGTTTTTTTTTTTTTAAGTGGTTTTTGCCGGATGGATAGATGGTCACTTTCTATTACTGTAAGAAGTTACTGACGTAGAAGTTGCTGAAAAGATCCCGAATAAAATGAGAGGAAAACAAAATTCAAAGATGCAGGAGTGAATGCCAATGAGGTTATTTGCAGATCGGGCTGAATTTCTGTTCTTTCGCTGGCACAGTCTGGCCACACAGGGGCCAGGTGAGTCTCCGTGAGCCTGTCGTCCTCCCCTTGTTTAGCTAATGATTAATTTCTGTCCTGTTTTTAGAACCCCTCACTATAAATAGTAAGTCTGCTTTCATTTCTGAAAAATGTCCAATATTCTATTATAATCAGCCAAATCCCAGGTGTGTTGGATGACTGCTGTTTTATCTCGCTGAAATGTGCCAAGTAGTCAGGCCACATTTAGAATGGCCAGAAATAGTGATGCGACCTGAAACGGGCCACCTGACCTGGTTGAAATGGGTGTGAAGAGTGGCAGGAGGCACATATAAGCTTTTACGCAAGGTGGCATGGAGGAATGCGCCACTTCGGGGCTGTTATGTAACTCGGCTTAGTGTCCCGCTGTCTCTGTGTTCATCAGCCAATGACACGGACCTCATAAGAGTTATTGTTGTAGAAGCCTTGAAAAATTGTTGTTGGATTGTGCAAATAATACATCTAGCATTCTAGCTCTATAGGATATATAATGCATATGTAATGATTAGCAGACCTCAGTTCCTTATACTTCATGTACATGAATGTTTTTGAAAGAAGTCTCTTATGCTCACTTTTTATTTGATCAAAAATACAGTAAAACCTGTAGTATTATAAAATATTGTTAGATATATGTTTTCTATTTTGATATATTTTAAAATGTAATTTATTCCTGTGACTTATTTACCTATTTATGATAAATAATATGCTCTAAAATAATTAAGTTTGTGTGGTCATACTTCATTTTAAAGGGGTCATATGATGCGATTTCAAGTTTTCCTTTCTCTTTGGAGCCAATTCTTGCTATTAACAAACCATTGGCTACCACTTTTGCCTCAATAAACTCCTAATTTGCTGCTTATTCATAGTTAGTAAGGCACTTGTTAAGTTTAGGTATTTGGTAGGATTAGGGATGTAGAATATGGTCATGAAGAATATGTGCTTTATAAGTACTAATGAACAGCCAATATGTTAATAACAGGCATGCTAATAAGCAACTAGTTTATAGTGAGAATTGGTCCCTACACTAAAGAGTTACCATTTGTGTCAATTCAAATACAGAAACACTGCGAAGACGCAGCTTTTTGTTCTGGTCAGGTTTGTGTCAGCCCATCTGATGATACAGTGTGGTGGTTTGAAGAGGCTGGGTAACGTGAAGGAGTGCTGACTGTGAATGGACAATGGCCTATACTATGAACCCTGAGTCTTGTGATGGGGGGTGGACTGACTGTGCCATGTGGGTCCTTGCATGGCTTGGCACTAATGCTACTTCTCACAAGACAGCAATATATTAAAAACTGTCTGGTGAGTTGGATATTTTCTTTTAAGCAGTAGTGTCTCTTTTTTGGATTTAAAAAATACAGAGAAAACTAAAAGGTAGACAGTTGTAGGTTAAAGGGTTAATTCGCTCAAAAATTTAACATTCTGTCATCATTTATTCACTCTCATGTTGTTCCAAACCTGTATGACTTTGTATTTTAAAATATTTCGAGAAATGTGCCCATACAATAAAAGTCAGTGGGATCCAATGTAGATTGGACCCAAACATTATTCAAAATATCTTCTTTTGTGTTCTGCAATTGAAAAAAAGGGATACAGGTTTGAAACATGAGGGTGAGTAAATGATGACAGTGTATTAATTTTTGATTGAACTGTCCCTTTAATATCTCTAAAAAGTGTAAACATCCAGACATTGCTGTATTTATTGTTGTAATTATGTTTGGTGGTGCTAGTGGCTACTGCTTTAAACTATTTCAGATATGAAACTCTGTCATATCATAACTGACTATTCATGAATGAATGATAGCAGTACAGTACCTAATAATGCATGCTTTGATGGTTGCAGTTGATTGGATTTCAGTATGATGGACTGTTCTGAGGATGCAGGCAATATTATAGGGGGCCTTTGGTGTCTGAAATCACGATGCTGTGGTGTATGGTGCAGTGTGGCATAGCACTGGAGCACAGGGACTGGGTGCTGCGAGTCCAGGAGGACAGGACAGATGGCTCCGCATTGGGCGCCACTGACACCTGAGTAAAGCAGTGTCATGACTCATGCACTGATGTAATCATTAGTAATGCTTTTTCAGCCTTCCACATTTTTCAGTCACTATCCATAGAGGTTGCCATGGCGTTTGTGGTTTTCAGGCCGCCATCACCAGGGTTATGTATTTCATCATTTGTGACATTCAGAGAGCTCATTTTCTCTTTAGCTAACTAATATCCATGTGGAAAGAAATAATATAGGGATAGTCCAACCAAAAATGAAGCATTAACTCATCCTGATGCTGTTCCAGATCTATATGACTTTCTTTTTTTGTGGAACACAAACAGATTTTTTGAAACATCAACTGTCTCTTTGAGTCCACATAATGCTAACTAAGGAACCCTCAAAGTTGACGTTTCAAAAATCACACTTAATGGACAAGATTTAAGTACATTGTGAAACTTTTGTGAGAAGTGACAATCCTCTGTGCTTACACATCACTATACGTGACATTATGTCATGCTAATGTTGTATGATATACCAGTACTAAAAAGGTATTGCGATACCCTGTCTTTAAAAATGGTACTCATTCGCTATCACACACCCAATGCTCGTGCACTGAAAGCCGCCTCTCTCAGACAGCATAAGTGATCGCAAATTCAGATCTTTCACCATTTATTGCGCTTTAACGGACAAGTATACAAACAATTATGCTCGTCTTATGAGTGAACTGAATGTAAACAGTTGGGGAAAAAAACGCATGTGTATCAATAAATTGCATCCGTCCAGTTCTTAAAGTGACAGCAGGCTAATATTCCGGCTGCTGTCTGTATCAATAATCTTAATCAAAAAACAAAAGAAAAAGAGAAAATCATGCACTGATCTTGACTGACTAAATGTAATAGCTTTAAAAAGTATCAGTGTATGAATGTTTAATTCATACAATTAAGACTATGCAGTGCTTTACTTTTTCATTTTGATTACTTTATTCAATGCCTGTTTTATCTCTTACTTGAATACAGCTGTTAAATAGTCCTGCTGTACCTAAAACACTGTTTATTTAATTTATCTATTTTTATGTTGTTTTATTGTATTTATCCTTTTGTTTGTTTCTTGCATCTCTGTTAATTAGGGCTGCCCTCTAATAGTCGACTAACCGTTAGTTGACGAGAAGAGGCTTTGTCGACCAAAATTGTATTATTATTAGTCGCTTAGTCGCAGAAAAAAAATCCACAGGAAGTGGCGTAGTCACGCAATCCGTGAAGGACAGATCGTTAATGGCTGGTCAATGGAAATATAGTACATCAGGCAGGACATCCAAACGCTCACCTATCATTCATTGACCTCCAATATGGCTTTTCATCTGAAAGATGTATGTAGTAGCAACTTTACATGGCCGCTCAATCTAATGTTAACCTAGAGAAATGTGTGCTATTCAAGTGTCTGTGTGGAGTGTGGAAGCTGAACAGTAGCGCTCACTGCATGACAGATGGAGACGCCGGTGCGCTCACTTGCTCTTAAAATACTCCGTAATTTTTGCTCATACAGATAAGAGTAATACATCTTTCGAATCTGTAAACACTCTACGTTTAGTTGTGTGCACTCACAATAACAACAAAACATTGCACATTTTTTTTGCGTGCGCTTGAGCGCTTATTAGGCTATAGGTAATTAAAGGGGTCATATGATGCTATTTTAAAGATCATTATTTTGTGTATTTGGTGTAACAGAATATGTTGACATCTTGAAATAGCATCATATGACCCCTTTAAAGGCTCATTATTATGATTTATATGGTTTAATAATAAACGTGCGACTAATAGTTGACTAATGCTTAAAATGAACGACTACTAGTCGACCAGAAAAATATTTAGTTGAGGGCAGCCCTACTGTTATTATTAATAACACAAAGATAAAAATAACAAAAATGACTGTATCATGATATAAACACACTGGTCAAGTGAGAGCTTTTTTTAATTAATAGATAAAATAATGAACTATAATTTCCATGAGGGTCATCTATAATTTAATTACTTTTCCTGTTGTTTTATGTTTTTGTTATAGTATCGGTTCAGTAGTAGTATCGAGATATTTTAGTCAGGTATCGTATTGAAGTAAAAATTTTGGTATTGTGACGACACTACAGTGTGTTGCCGTTTATCTAAAGTGTGAACTCTTGAACCTGCATTTGACAGTTTCCTGGAAGCAATTGTTTATAGTTTAAAAATGTAAAATATTAGAATTTTTCTAAAAAATAATTACAGTTTTGCTTTAGAATGAATTCATCAACTTGGGTTGTATGGACTATGTCATGTTAGCTTTGTGTGGTTTTTGAAGCATCAACTTCAAAAAAATCACAGGTTAGACATAATTATCTTTTATATAAATATCTAAAAATTAAATAGAAGTTGCTCACATTTATTTTTATGTTTTTAAGATACAGAATGTTATTCACGTTATTCGTCTATTGTGTTTTTGATTATATGTGTCTGCAATGAAAAACACATTCCTTTTTACCTTCTGCAACAAATGCAATAAGGTGCTAACATACAACACGCACAAGTCTGGCACTTGAGATCCAAAGCGGACTGGAACTAAAAATCTGCATCAACCACTTCCTCTCTGCTGCGGGCAGGAGCGGGACAGAATCTTGCAAAAGTGGGACTGAAAAATTAATCCCACACAGACCTCCTATTCTGTAGCTCACCTAGTAGAGCTTGATTCTATAATTTTCAAGGTCTTAGTGTTTGATTTCTAGGGAACAAATTAAATAAATCAAAATGATCTACCAAATAAATGCATTATTAATTGCAGTGGTGCTGTTGGCTGTCTAATCCTATCTAATCACTGAAGAGCTCAAATCTGAGCACAGACCAGCTGCAAACATACAAATGTTTTAGGAAAATGTGCACTAGTTGGGCAGCTATCATTGACATGAATGAAAACACTTTCTCCAGGTATGATAGACTTCTTTATATGAACCTTCACCCCAAACAGTACCAGTTGATAGTGGAGGGCAGTGCTTTACATCCATGAGAATCTGATTTCTGAGACATCTTAGCATGGCGTTGCAATCCTGCTATGTGATCCAGTTGGAAAGAATCCTCAGGAGGAATTAAGGACAGCAAACACACCTCGTCAGCAACCATTTAAGACGTCTCTCCATGTACACCTCTCGGCCTGGGAGATGAAATCGAACCACCTCTCTTGACATCAACAACTTATCTGTGTGAGCCTTCACCCTCCCTTTGGTGATGGTGTTTGGAGAACTGCCCTGCTGCCATCATGTTCTCACTGGTGTGGTATCATGCACACCTTCATCTCCAGTGACACATTCAGTTCTGCTCTGGGACAGCAGTACGAGTTATTATGCTTCGTTTTGAAGACACACTGTCCCACTCATTTTTAAATAGTCTCTCTGCTAATTAAGATTACATTTGAGAATATTTCCTTTGTGTTTCAATGGACCCTTTCACAGACTGTAATGATGCATTTCCACAGTTATTAACCCTGTAAAATCTAGTAATACACTGACTGAGGGAGTGACAGCAAATTTGACATCTTTCTCTCTTCTGACCAACATAATCTATTTTTAGAAATGCTTAATGCCATTTTGGATTTTTCCTTTTGCTATTGGGGCAAATGGGAGCACAAAAAGTATATAGTTTATAGTTTTGTTCGCCACTAAAGAAGTTTAGTTAGGTAAACTTCTATAGTGTTGAACGATAAATGCAACAAATTGCCCCAGTTGGTCAGAAAAGTTAAATGTGCTATCACTCACTCAGCCGTTGTATTGCAAACACTCACTTATTAGCTTTATGGTGTGAAAAACTGTAGAAATATTGTCAAACTACTGCTTCTGAGAACTTCAGAAATGTGAAAGGGGTCTATTCTGTCATATTGTAATATGGCTGTGCTCATGCCGGTTCAATAGGTAGCTAAACAAACAACTGTTTGATTTATTCAACCTTTCAACCTTATCTATGTGATAAGAGTGTTTATTTTAGAGCCTGTCAGTCTGTATATGTGTGTGTGTGTGTGTGTTTGTGCGTGTTGCATGTGTGTGTGTTTGGAGGGGTATAATACTGGCACGGACTGAAGGTCAGGGGAAGTATCAGTGACAGGAAGTGTTTGGCTGCCAGAATCAGACCAGGTTACCAACATAATGAATGGCCGTGCTGAGTGACACCTGGCCAGTCTTAAAGATAGAAGGAAAACAGGACCCACCTCTCCATTCACCTCACACATGCGCTCTAGAGATGCATTTGTACAGTATTCACATGATTCACTCCCACTCTTATGTGGACTTTAACATAAACACATTCCCGTTCTCACCATAAGTCCCATATGCACCTGCTCACGGCAATGCTGACAGGAGCACAGATGGGCACTGACTCAGTACAGTGCTACAATAACCTGGTGTGGACACACCAATCACGGTGACCTGAATATCACCTCGCTTAATACCCTTCACCTCTTCACCCCATCCATAGATACTGTCCCAGGAGGACAATATTTGTTTTTGGACCGAATTAATTGTTGAACTTCGCCCACTGGTGTGCAGAAGATGTCTAACTGTACATGATACAAACTCTGAGATGATGTACAGCCTTTAGCCCATTCAGATAGCGCAGGGGGGGAATGCAAAGAACAGTTAAGCCCGCAGTTTCATTCCATAGGGACAGGTTATGTCTTAGTGGAGGACATGGTGTCCCTGTCCTCCCATAGCGCACAGTTTTGGGATGAATCATAACATAACACCCCAGAGGATTTTTGTATCTGGGCAGCTAAACCTTTTGAAAATATACAATACAGATAGTTCAGAAACTGAACAAGAGCTTTGCCTATGAGGGCTGTTTTGACATTCATTTATAAATGTGCGTGCACAAACTAAGGTTATTCTGTCTAATATTAGATTATTAGATGCATGTAAGTTTGAAATGTCAAGCTATTGGGGGAAAAAAAATTTAAATGAAACATTATGGCCTACATTTCAGAGCCTGATGACTCTTGTGCGCTGTTGTTTGGACATGAATGAGAATTAATGAGTTGATAAAATTAAAATGCACTGTATTGTATTTCCAGAATAGAATAGTAGGAAAAGTATGTTCATGTCTGAGTTTATTCAGATTGTTCTGATGCCATGTATACAGGAATATTACAGCTGTGGACCATGTAACCTTTTCATAATTATTTTATTTAATATTTGTGTGTGTGTGTGTGTGTGTTTTGGTATACACTTCCTGTGTCCCTGTAAACAAAAAGGCTTAAAAACATACTAAACAGTGTTTTTTGAAAGAGTAAGTGTGTGTGTTTACTCACCCCCGAGGCATCCTAGGTGGCCTCCTGTAGCGAATCGATGCGTTTTTGTAAGAAAAATATCCATATTCAAAACGTAATAATCACTTTAATCTAGCTTGCGCCAACAGTTGTACACTGGAAGCAGATCCGGGCAGATGACGTATGAGGTCAGCGTTGCGCATGCGCCGGTGAGTCTTGTGAAAACCAACGTTTGTTAACAGGCGCAAAGGAAGCAAAGTTTCCTTACTTCAGCAAAGGAAAACCAGTCTCCTCTTGGCGTATATCGAAATCCTCCGACATTCTTCTTTACAAATCCTCGTTTTGTACTTCTAATTAGTGACCGTTGATGGTGTCCCTGTCCTCCCATAGCGCACAGTTTTGGGATGAATCATAACATAACACCCCAGAGGATTTTTGTATCTGGGCAGCTAAACCTTTTGAAAATATACAATACAGATAGTTCAGAAACTGAACAAGAGCTTTGCCTATGAGGGCTGTTTTGACATTCATTTATAAATGTGCGTGCACAAACTAAGGTTATTCTGTCTAATATTAGATTATTAGATGCATGTAAGTTTGAAATGTCAAGCTATTGGGGGAAAAAAAATTTAAATGAAACATTATGGCCTACATTTCAGAGCCTGATGACTCTTGTGCGCTGTTGTTTGGACATGAATGAGAATTAATGAGTTGATAAAATTAAAATGCACTGTATTTTATTTCCAGAATAGAATAGTAGGAAAAGTATGTTCATGTCTGAGTTTATTCAGATTGTTCTGATGCCATGTATACAGGAATATTACAGCTGTGGACCATGTAACCTTTTCCCCCAAACTTTTTAAAAAGTTTTAACCAGCATATGGACCTTAATTAGAAAATGAAAACTAAATCAATTCTGAATCTTAAAGACATTTAAATAAATAAAAAAATCCTTACATTTACAATAGGGTTTCAGCACTTCGTGCTTGAATCGCTAATTAAAAATGAAATAAAAATAATCATTAACTTACCCTTGTGTTATTCCACACATGTATGATTTTTTATCTCCTATGAAACACAAAAAAATACACTTGTAGCATTTCATATTTAACCTTTATGTGGACCTTCAATTTTCATTTGAAATTTTAGTAATTTTATTATGTGCTTTTGTCATTTTTTATATATATTCCAGTATTAGTGCTAGTCATTTTACTTTAACCTACTTTATTTATTTGTTCATTTAAAATGAGGATTTAATGAGGTCCTATTGCCTCAGACCACAAAAGGAAATAAAAACACCTTTGGACAGCAGCAGTACTTTTTGAGGACAGCTTCCTGGCGTGCATTAGTTGTGTTACTCTTTAAAGCATGGCATTGTGCAGTGCCCGTTCTTTGTAATGGTATTCACCGCAGTGATTGAAGTACAGTGCGTTCTGTTCTCTTCCAATGTCATACGTGCCAGTTTGTGGAACACCTGCGAGGGCTTTCTGAGCATCGAAAAATGTCATGTAGACATTGTCAATTCTGTTATATTTTAACTGACTTGAGTAATAGCAGACGTGCATAGACCTCAGCAGGTGATAGAACATTTTTAAATATCAGTATTATAGCATTGGTTTGGATATTTGAGGGATACAAGTCCATGCAGCTTCCCCAACCCCCCACACTTCCTGTACCCTCTCCCATATGAGCGCTGCAGCACCTGCAAGCACGGGCAGGAAGCCAGCGCAGGTGCTAACGTAGCATCGTCCGCTCGCAGCTTGATCGGCGTGCCAGCAGCTATCAGACCCTGAGAATCTCACAGTCGCACACTTCCTCCCTGTCTGAGTCTGTGACACGGTGAGCACTGCAGAGTGCCGGGATCCATCGTTATATTATACAGTGAAACTCTGAGACAGGTGTTACGTGTGTGTGTATGAACGTATTCAGGCACGGGCCTAGTGAGGGATGTGGTGGCTTTGAGCTCTTCTGTCTTTTACATGTGCGTGTGTAAATATAGAAATAATCAGTTATGGTTGCAGACCTGATTCATCAATTAGTTCTTCTGTTTGCGCACTGTTGCTTTGATTTTAATCAGGGCTGCTTGACTGAGGGTGGATTCCGTTCTGGGTTGGAGCTGTAAGAGCAAACAACCTCTGGTGCTTTTAACCCACTGTTTGATCACTTATGCTCTCAGCTGCCATTAGGTCCTCACAGGCAGAACTTCATATCGTTCAAGTTGACAGGATAATGGTTTTGAAGTAGATGATGTGGTCATTTTACTAAGCAAAGTGTTTAGAACTACATTTTTTTTCTATTATGGCAGTGCTTTTAATAATCAGTGGTTGCTAAGGCAAGGGTTAGTGATTTGAACAAAATGCTAGTAATGATCTTTGGTGCTTAACTTGTCCTGCACCATTTTGTGCTACCGAATGATACCTCAAACTGTGTGGCTTGTTAGTCGGCGCCGATAACCTCGTGGCAGTGTGTTGCGCTTCGGGCGTCCCGAGTTCAAGTCTCATGGACCTTTCCCGGTCCTGCCCCACTTTCTCTCTCTCACTTCACTTCCTGTCCCCCCCTCCCATTACTCTAACTTGCTAAATCTGCTCTGGTATATTTATTATATTTTAGTGTTATTTTAATATTATTTAACATTTTTTGTAATATTTTATATTTTATAAATGTTTAGAATTTTGTATATTTTCAGTTGATTCTTAATTTTAGTTTAACTAAAACATAAAAAAAATGTTTGTTTTTTTTATTTAAATGTTTTTAAAAAATATTTCGAAATAGTTTTATTTATTTAAGTTTTAGTTTTAGTAATTTTAGCACTTCAGCTTAAACTTACTTCAGTCAGGTAGCATTTCAAATTTTATTGAATTGTTTTTCTATATATTTTTATATTTATATTTAATTTTATTTGAATACAGATATTTTTTAATAATAGTTTTTGTAGTTTTAGTTGATGATAACCACATTATATTTTTATAGCATTTGTATAATTGTAGTTTTTATTTTCAGTTTCGTTTTGGACCACAGCAAGTGCAGATAATGTATGATGATGGCATTCCAAAAAAAAAAAAAAATTTTCTTATATATCTTTTCAATTATTTTTTATTTATTTGCCCTAATATTGAAAACATTTACCCTTGGAATTAATAAAATGAATAAGATCATTGATTTAAATTGACGTCATGACCCTACATTATTTTAATGCTAACAAAAAAATTTATAAATTAATACTCGTGAATATTCGATGAGCATTGTGGGATACTTATTTTTTTTCTGTACTTGTTTGAGGCAGTTGATTTACCATCAACCTATGTTTTCATCTGACAGAAGTATTTGCTTCCAGGAATATGTCTGGAGTTGTAGCAGAAAATCCCTGGAATTTTTTTGTTAACGGATGGGTCTGATGAAGGGCACACTACTGCTATAAAAGCTTTGTTGTCTCTTGTCTTTGTCTGACTGTTCATTTTTCTGGTCTTCAGAATCATCTTCTTTCATCCCCCCACCCCCATCCTCTTCTGGTGTTCCTGGAAAGCCTCTTTCCTGCTGATACCATCACTTATTCATCCAGCTTCACTCTATTTTATTTTATTTTTTCATCAGGCACTCTAGTGCTGTAGCCCCATTTCCAGGATTGTGTACTTTGTCCAGCAGGCCTATCTGCACGATCATCTTCCCCTCAGGCCACAGCAACAGAGCTGACAAGCAGAGCCTTCCCCCATTGCACATGAGCTCATGATGTGAAACAGGGACCTGTTAATACCTCAGCAGCTCTCCTTTTCTAGGGATGGCTATTTTTACTGCACCAGAGAGAAAATCATCTCTCGAGCACCAATTTGAAATCATCAGTCTATAAACTCAATGAGCCAAGCTGTAAGGTTTCCACTTTAACACTTTATGGTATTATGTTCAAATGATGGAACATTTTTCCTATTAGATATAATAGGAAAAATAATCATAATGCCTGATTGTTTATGCCTGATGAAGGTTGCATGACTGGTGTGTTTTAAAATTCGTATTGAAATTTGATTTGCAGACTTGTGCAGGATTCATCTATTTTTGTGAGATATTTTGACATAAAATAGAAAAATAAAGACATAAAAATAGAAATATATTTAGATTATGATTTGATTATAATTCCTAAAATGTAATTATTTTTAATTCTTATTTTTTAGTTGAAATGTACACTGCCATCCAAAAGTGTGAGGTCAGTAAGTTGTTTTAATTATTATCAATTTTGAAAACAGTTGTGGTGGTTAATATGTTTGTGGAAACCTTGATACGTGTTTGCAAGACTCTTTGATGAATCGAAAATAAAAAAAACAGCATTTATTTGAAATACTTTTTTTTTGTAACAATTTAAAAGTTTCACTTTTGATCAACAGTACATACACTTGGAACCCTTGTGCGCTCAAATTGCACCATTTAACCTTCACAATTATACCTAAAAGCAGAGCTCACTGTTAGGGAGCTACTTTACTCGCCCTTTTCATCAAATATTTTTTATAGAATGTTGTGTGTATGCTTTTCTAGGAAACACTTTTTCAGTGTCCTGAAATGCAGTTATATTATTAGGAACCCTTCCAAATAAACAAAGAACTGAACTAATATAATTGATGCCACTTGATTCAAGTGCAGTGAAGTGTCCATTTTCTATATTACTGTATTATACAAAGTTGATTTGTGAACAAAGAAACATTGATTTAAGCCATCAAATAAATCAGATGTAGAAATAAAAACTACCTAAATTTGAGGAGCACCCCAGCATGAGTGTTTCCTGTGAGGGTGATCACAAAAGTAGTCATGGAGAGCAAATCAAATGTTGGTATATTATTGTTTTTTTGTCCACACCTCTACATAGTCTGGGTCTTGTCTGAGCAGCTTTATGGCTGTTATGTTTGGTCCAGGGGTGCTGTTTCATCTCAGCCCTGAACACTTGATTTAGGATGTGCACTCCTTCAGCCAACTGACAAGTGACAAGAGTCTAGCTCATTAGCCAGAGACTTAAAACACTGTTTTATATGTTAACCTAAGAGAGGCATTTAACTTGTCTTTCCCTTTTTTTCTGTTTCACTTTTCAGGACGCATCCATAGCACATCGCTTCCACTTGATGAGGGAGAAACATCCAGAGAAGTTTAACAGCAGGTAAGAGAACATGCATTCATGAATGAGTATATGGAGAAAAGACCAATTGAAATGTAAAAAAAAAATGATGCATATGAATGATGCAAGTGAGAAGAAAAGACGTTACAATGTAACATCTGAGAAGGCACTAAAACCTAGGTTCTGTTTAAACCAGTCATGGTAAATTATGAGCAAGCCACATTGGTTTCTGTTTCTGCTGAGTCATGCCACATGGCCCTGCCCACACTGAATACTCACTGAACCAAAATGTTGGTCTTTTCAAGTGAAGTTTCACTTTACTGTATCAGAAGCAGCCACTCTTTTCATATTTTAACATCCTTGTCTTTGTTGGTCTAAACATACATTTACACTTGGCATGAATATAAAACTTTTTCTCTATCAATTTTTGTGTCCAGAGATCAAAATCCTTTCAAATTGAAGTTTTATGATTTGACCTTCGAAAAAAAGACTTCTTTTTAGGACCAAAAAAACCCCCTGATGAATCAGCGCTCTTCAAGCTGCCTGTGTTTATGTCAGGTCTATCACAATGGCGAGCGGCTGACTGTTTCAATTTCTTTGCTAGCTCGAGTAGAGTCAGTTTGAATGGAGTTTCTTAATGAAATGTTATGCAACACATCCCTGCTTCAGCGGTGGAAAGTAAACCGGTCCTGTATCCTTTAGAGAAGGCCATTTAGAGTGGTAAAGTAGAAATTATATAGTCTAATTTGGACCCTCTACTATTATCTCCACTCAATTGGATCATTTGAAGTAAGGAGGAGAGTTGAGCAGGTAGAATGGATCAGGATGACGTTAGCGAGGCAATTCAGCATGAGAAAGGATAGCAGTGAAATCATCATTGCTCAAAGAAATTTGTAGCATACAATAAGCCTCCATCAGTCTTCCAGCAATAAAAGGGTAACTGCTCAAACTGACCCTAGAACAGCACTTTGGGTCAGCTCTTACAGCTCCATAAAATATGATGTTTTATCTTAAGGAACAGTCCCTCAAAGCCTCTGGTGCACTTTACAGTAGCCGTTCTGAGCTCCCTTTGATGTGGATCTCTTTCAAGTCTGCTCTACTGTTCTCTATTCTCTTGGATGAGAAATGCTGTAAAAAGTCTGTGTAGCCCTTGGCCGCAAAGCACTCGGAAAAAATGTTTTTTTTTGTTAAGCGTCATTAGTCCTGCTTGGTAAGACTCCAGGCATTTTAGGTTGCCATTCATTCCATGACATTCAACTCAATAAGGCAGCAGAAATATTGAGATTTAGTTATTGGTTGCATAATCTGATGTTGATTGGACAAGCAGTCTTCCACTCATTATTTAATATATAATTTTTTTATATTTTATAAATGTAAAGTGTGCACATGCACACACACTGCTGTTTCAAAGTTTGGGAAGAGTAAGATTTATTGTTTGATTATTATTTTTATATAATAATATTATGGGGGGTAGTATGTTGATCGTAATATATTAATTCAGAAAGGATACATTAAATGAAATACACAAGTATTTGTAGTAACTGTATAGGCATTTATAATGTTACAAAATATTTCCATTTCAAATAAATGCTGTTCTTTTGAACATTTGATTAATTTAAGAATCCTGACAAATATAAAACAAGGCCACAAAAATATTAAGCAGCACAATTTTTTTCAAAATTGGTGATGAGTAATACGTAATAATAAATGTTTCTTAAGCAGCAATTGCTTTTGAAAACTTATTTAAATAGAAAAAAAATATTTACAATTTTTTAAATCACACTTTATTTTTCAGTCTGTACGTATTACAATTTCATAAATTGTAATCATACTGTTACTGTAGCTCAAAGTATGTATGTTGGTACCTTTTTTAAGTTATCTATATAAATCAATATGGAATTTTATTGTTCCTAATTTTTGGGTTATCAGCCGTAACATGAAAATATTATCATAAATATCTTATGAATATCAGCCAGAACTTTAAAATTAGTGTATCCCTGCTGTTTGTATCACAGCACCTGTCTGTGGTCATGGCTTGTTTGCAGGCAAGCTTTCAGTCGAAACAAACAGTGAAGAATCCCTGTGCTCACTCTTGGAGCGCCAATCAGATTAAAGGACAAGAACTAACTGTTGTATAATGCAGTTGGTATAATGCATAAAATGATTATTCGCTCTTTAAATTCATGTTAGGCATTTTCTATTGTCTTTCCACTAACAGAATCTGTAAAACTGTTCCACAAGAAGTGTTTGAGTGGCAGTGACATGTACCGGGGTCATATATACACATACAGTATGATGTCCTGTATACAGAGCTCTGCTGTAAAACGCTGGATGCTGGGATTATATAAAGATGGATGACAACCACCGTCACACGGTTTTCCATATTAGAGTGAGAACCTGTCACGGCAGCACAGCTTTTTTAATAACTTTTAAAAATAAGTCCCTAATGACTCATACACGATCTGAATTATGGAACCTGCCTGGCTGAATTAACTAGTTAATGTTTCAGTCGTTCATAATTCATGCACCTAGATTTCCACAGGGCATTAAAAGCGTTACAGTGCGATGACAAACATCCTGTGGTTTCTCCACAATGCGGGGTTTGCAGTTGCAAGTTTCAGTCAATTGTGGCTCATTTGCAATTTATCTTTAAATGACTGACGGACAGAGAGTCCAAAATAAGAATAAATGGAATTATGTCCTCAGCCCATTTAAATCATTCAGTGTTTAATCCCAGAGTGAGTCACCCAGAAACACAATATAAAACACTGCCAAACCAAATGCTTTATCTGCTTTGCTTTGTTCTGCAGATTTAGAATAGCCAGCCAGTGCATCTGCCAATCTATGGCTTTCTAATGAGGGATGCGCTCAGTGTTTTTAGGATTTGAGAACGCACTCTCAGAGGCAGCGTGCCACCAGATGGTACATAAATGATGGTTGCCATGGAGTTGCACGATTTATCCTCATCGAACCTGTTTATGTGACATGTTTCAGTCCACCTGTTATACTTCACTCCTATGAAAACAGTGCTTTTAGTTTTAACCGGCACTCGGAGCAGCGTAATGATGCAAAATCTGCATTAAAACCGAATGCAAATTCCATTCAGGTGTGTTTATATGTGCATGCTAGGGGTTGAACGACTTCACATTTTTGAAGTCGACTTTTATGTGATGAAAGTCGAGTCGAAGTCGACTAGTCGCTGATGACGTCATTAATGAACAAATAAGTCTGGAGCTGTGATAAACACCTTGTGCACAACTATGGCATATGACACAGCGCTGCCCACATGGCTGTTGCTCCTATAACAGCTTTTTTATCAGTTATTTTGTCTTTGGGTCGTTATATTTCTCACAGATTTCTGCTCATTCTAAATCAGATACAGATAAAGCACAGTAAAGATTACATTAATATGAATGCATTAGTGAGAGCGATTGCGTGTGTGAATTAATTCTACCTGGCAGCGTCTCTCTACTAGTAGTGAAGCTGTGGAATTTACTAGTTATTAAGAAATATATGCTTGAACTTTTCAGTTTCTAAGCTATTTTATTGAGAAATCACAGAACAGTGTTGACAATACATTTCCGCACTGAATGATTCTGTGCGCGTGATGTACGAGCTACTTTTATTTGTCATTTGAACTGTTTGGAAACGGAGCGTAAATGTGGAAGTCCTTCAAAGATTTCTTATCCTGTTGCGCCCTCTATAGGACCAGCGACTAGTCGACGTCAAGCTTAAAGCATCATGGCAGAGCATTGAAGTCGACTAGTCGATTAGTCGGTGCAACCCCTAGTGCATGCATGTGTTAACATCCACACATATTCCCACAGTGACGTGTGATACACAGGGGGGAATACGTGTGACTTCTCTCGCCTCGGCGCTCAGTGATCTGCATCAGGGAACCCGCAGCCCAGGTGCTAATGACCACGAATGCACAATGGACCCGAGCCTCTGTGTCCGCTCCTCCCAACGGGGCAGCCAGAGGAAGTTTTGGATTAAGAGGTGTCAAATTGCCCCATAGAAAAGAAAAAAGCCCTCTGAGATGCCTTTGTCTTTTCGATTAAAATAACAATGACAGCTCTGTGGACAGTCAGTTTCTCAAGCAAACAATGGCAAGAAGATGAGAGGCAGGGCTGAACACAGAGTGTTCATGGGGGGGTCTTGTTTCCCCTAATATCACAGTGGATTACATTCCCACACTTTATTCCTTTGCTTTCGCAATGTTTTCTGTTGAATACTAATTTCAAATTAGTCTATTGGCTTAACTGTTTAAATGCAAGATAGAAAAAGCTACAGAAAAAGTAAGATTGCAGTAATGATGAAAAGAATAAAAAATCTACTATAAAAGAAAATAAAAATTCAACATTGATTAATTTGGTATTAGCCAGCACCGTCAGTTGAAAAATATAGACTAAAAAATTATCTGTAATGTTTTTTAAAGGGATGTAATGTTTTTTAAAGGGACAGTTCACCGTTCAAAAATGAAAGTTCAGTTATTAATTACTCACCCTCATATCGTTCTGAACAGGTAAGACTTTCATTCATCTTCGGAACACAAATTAAGATATTTCTGATGAAATCTGAGAGCTTTCTGACCCTGCATAGACAGCAACACAACTGACACGTTCAAGGCACAGAAAGGTAGTAAAGATATTAAAATAGTCCATGTGACTTCAGTGGTTCAACTGTAATTTTATGAAGCTACGAGAATACTTTTTGTGCACAAAGAAAACAAAAAAATTTGTGTTCCGAAGATGAACAAAGGTCAAAAAATGACAACAGAATTTTCATTTTTGGGTAAACTATTCCTTTAAGGTGATCTCATATAATTGTTATTATGTGTTTAAAGTAAATTTTTTTCCACATATAATATCCCTAAATAATATTATTATATATCTCGAAGACTTGTCATCTCTTTATTTAGTATTGGCACCCACCATAAAATCTCTACTGTAGTTATCATGGTAAAATTTGTGAAACACCTTAGCTGCATTATTCATCTCGATAAAGATTTGAACTTGACTGAATGAATGCTTCACAATTACAGTATGATAACGCTTTGTATGCGGCAGTCAGTGAGGGGTGGGGGTGCATTAAAATGCATTTATTTCTGCCTCAAAAAGCCATTGATTGATCATCAGCGTGTAACTCAGCATGCAGTTCGACTACTGTATTTTCACATTGATCTGTGAAAAGCATTGGGCTTTTTCACTCTGGGCTATTTGAGGTCAGGTAGATGTCCCTTTTTACTCTGCAGCATGTCATTTGCACCATAAAAATCAAATATGGCATTAAACATGCCATTAACGGCTGCGCTCTGAAAGACATTTGTCTGCTATGGCTGTTCATTTGTCCTGCGGTTAAACGTTTTTATATTTTTTATCTTTTTTATCTTTTACACTTGTGTTCTTTGCAAACCCTTTACAAATATTATGAAAGACTTAGTAATCTTTAAATTTTTGGGTGAACTACTTCTGTAAGAATTACTCTGTCAGTTTTCAATTCAAATATATCAGGTCTTTATAACAGAGATTTTGATTGTTTAATGTCATTGGTTTTAAGTTGGACATAAATCCTGCATTATGTTATACTTGATAGAAATTAAGATATTATTGAATGAATAGAAAAAAATACCTCTTTCTTGAATATATCCCCACCAGCCTCCAATCAACTTTTTCTTCCCGGGTTAAATTAGTTGATTAATGTAATAAATGTCATGAGATGAGACTGTACTGTTGCGACACCTCCTCCGATCACGTGACCGACAGAGGAAAAGGACAAAAATGGTCCTGAACCAAGCTGCCGTCTGTCTGCTCAGCATGTGAGCATGTGTTTCATAACCCCTAAGAAGGTGTCTAGGTTATGTCTATGTGAGTAAGGATGTTTGTGTGCTCTGTGTGTGTGCGTTGGCCAATTCATTGTGTATTTTAGTGCAAGGACCGTATGCATGCGTGGGTGTGCGTGTGCGCAAATCCCTCCGCGTGCACATATGTGTGTGTGCCGGGACTCAGCAGAAACCCAGCGTGGCTGTGTTCTGGAACCTGTTGTTCCCTGCTGCTCTATGCCCATGGTGGGGAGGAATAAATATATGCTTCCCTTCCTCACTTTCTCTGGCTGCTGCCAATAGAGCAGCCCGACAGAACCTACCCCCTGCCCTGACCCTCCTTCCCACACACACAACACACACACCCTTGCTGTGGAGCAGGTCACAGGCAGACTGCTACCTGGAATCAGACCACAGAGTCATAGAGTTAGCTGAAGATTAACTGCTATAAAAACAATCATTTGTCCCCATCAAAATTAATATAATATTTTGATGTTGTCAAATTAATATAATAATAATAATTATTATTATTATTATGATTATTATCATCATCATCATTATCAATGTAATTTTATACAACTTAAACTTTGTTCACAACGTGCTTTCCAGAAGTGACTAGTCAGATTAACAAACTGACTAATAATGAAGAATATGGCTGCAATTCAAAGATTATTATTATTATTATTATTATTATTATTATTATTATTATCTTTTGTGGTGTAGCATCTTATGAATGATGTCAAATTATCAAAAATATTATTATTAATAATAATTAATATTATTACTATTATTATTATTTGTAATAATTATAATTATCATTATCAATTTTATTTAATCAGAACAGAAGTTATCGGCAATAATGGATATAATAATAAAAGAACATGACTGACAAAATTTGCACTAGTATCTTTATTGGATATTGTCAAGTTATATTATTAATAATAATAATAATAGTAGTAGTAGTAGTAGTAGTAATAACAATATCACTATTATTATTATTATTATTATTAAAACATTTTACAACATTGCCTACAAAGTGCTTTTCAGAAATGAATAGTCAGATCCAGAAATATGATAAGAGATGTTTAAATAATAAGATTATTTAAATGTTATGTTATTATAATAGTTACATTATTAACTGTCTGTTATAGTGAATTATTTAATGATTATAATATAAATTATTATTATATGAAGCAGACCATTAATATTAATTTTGTTGTTATTAGTGTTGTTTCAAGTTTTTACAAAGTGCTTTCCAGAAACAACAAAGAAAGATTGAAAGACCCAACTGCAAAAGTCTGTTCTGAGCTCAGAGTGCTCTGATGGAAAGGAGTCACATTGATCCGTCTGAAATGATGCTCAGCCTTGCCAGATTACAGTGGGGATATTCACACTGAAGTCTTTCTTCTCTTGTTCCCATCACAAGAGGTTCATCACATCTTATCTTTAACCCCCAAATGCCCCCCGTCCACTCCCATTTGAGCTGTCAGTCAGAGGCTGTATCCGAGTCCCGATCAGCAGGATAAGGACTGAGCTGCGTTGTGACTGATTGGTGCAGTGATACAGGGGCAGAGAGCTCGCAGGTCAAAAAGTCATCAGTCTTAGTAGTAGTAATAATAATAACAATATCACTATTATTATTATTATTATTAAAACATTAACAACATTGCCTACAAAGTGCTTTTCAGAAATGAATAGTCAGATCCAGAAATATGATTAGAGATGTTTAAATAATAAGATTATTTAAATGTTATGTTATTATAATAGTTACATTATTAACTGTCTGTTATAGTGAATTATTTAATGATTATAATATAAATTATTATTATATGAAGCAGACCATTAATATTAATTTTGTTGTTATTAGTGTTGTTGCAAGTGTTTACAAAGTGCTTTCCAGAAACAACAGAGAAAGATTGAAAGACCCAACTGCAAAAGTCTGTTCTGAGCTCAGAGTGCTCTGATGGAAAGGAGTCACATTGATCCGTCTGAAATGATGCTCAGCCTTGCCAGATTACAGTGGGGATATTCACACTGAAGTCTTTCTTCTCTTGTTCCCATCACAAGAGGTTCATCACATCTTATCTTTAACCCCCAAATGCCCCCCGTCCACTCCCATTTGAGCTGTCAGTCAGAGGCTGTATCCGAGTCCCGATCAGCAGGATAAGGACTGAGCTGCGTTGTGACTGATTGGTGCAGTGATACAGGGGCAGAGAGCTCGCAGGTCAAAAAGTCATCAGTCTCTGAAGGGATTATGGGAGATGGTTATCTGGGCCGATGACCAGCAGGGTGTGTGTTTGTGATTGTGTTTGAGGAATGTGTTGGTTGTATTTAAAGGTTCGCTGACCCTTAACATCTACATCCAGATTTCGAGCACAACTCTAGTCAAGAGGATTTTAGCATGACATTTTAAATCTAGTCGACCTCTTAATGCCGTTTGATTGCTCACTTTTGTTGGATGGCCAAAGATGCAAGCTTTTAGTCTTTGCAGCTTCCTCCAAAGCCCAGAAGACAATTTTCTAGCAGGCTGCTAACAGAACTTTATTTTTCCCCGAATCAAACTGGGGGTGGAATGGAAAGAGAAACCCATGGCTAATTGTTTTTTCCAGAGCTTCTCAGATGGAAGTTAGCTAATGAGGTTAGGCAGCTTGACCCTGTTGAGATCGCAATGTGGGTCTAATTGTGATCTCAAATCTGCTCATAATCTCTTAATATGACAGAATGAAGGTAGCACGTTGCTGGAGTATAAACTGAGGGAGAGGACGACAGAATAAAGTTTTAAAGAAACAGTAGCAATGCTATCGACTTGTGACAGTGGTTCATCTGTTTTCAAAACAGAGTCGCTTTTTGAGTAACAAGCAGATTTTTATTTTAAGCGAGTTGTGGTATATCACAACAAAACTCTACATTGCTATGTTTGTCAAATTGTATGGTATTGTATTGTATGACATTGTATTCCAACTGAGCAAATAAAGGTAATGGTCAAACTCCCCACTCTAAAATACCTGTCTTTCTAAAATATGTATTGTTGTTGTTATATTATTTACAGTAATGCATTTGAGATACTGTATGCATTTGTAGCAACGCATGAGTTTCTTTGCATCCAACCCATGATCTAATTATATGATATGTGATATATTATACATGTATATATTAATATTATGTATATTAAATATTGAATAATTGATATTAAATATTTATGAAATGTTTAATAAATAATAATACATACTGTACATAATAAATATGTTTAAATATTAAATGTATTATATATATTATTTATAAATAATATTTAGTTTATTTAGTTGTTGTGACTGAAAGAGGAAAATCAACATTGCTTCCACAACACTGTTTTTATGTATTCAAACCTGGGAAAAAATTACATTTATAGCATGCTTTATTCCAGGATTCTGATGGCTGGCTTAGGTTGTCTGCTTTTTTATTTTTTTTTTTAATTCTTTAGAATGCATTTGCATAATTTGACTTTAAAAATGAAGTGTCAAAGCACACTGGGAAAAAAAAGATGGTTTAGAAACATTTTTTCACTCAGAAATAGCTAGTAAATTTCACAAACAATTACAATGAAGTCGAAAAACCGAAATGTATTTTCTTGTAAAATGTACTTCAACATCTTTATTTTCAACTTCGAAAAATATTTTTACAGTGCACTTAACTCAAATTTGACTTGTCAAATATATAAAAACAATCTTGAATTTTATAGATTCATAAGCATGTTGCCATCAGTAGTTGATGTCAGACTTCACTTACGCTTGTGGCTCTTGTATCCTGTACCTCAGCGGATTACATGCTTTATATAGTTGATACTGATGTTTGCTCTGTGTCCATCCCTTGTGGGCCTGGAGAAGCCCCCATTGCATGTTGTCTATTATGCAAACAATAGTGTTGTCATTATCAGCAGGGCCTTGTCACTGGTTGTCACCATCTGATGAGTGTAAATTGCCCTGTTTTGTAACCAAAGTGAAAATGCAACACATTTACAGTAGAGAGAGAATTGATAGGGTCCTGGTGTTATAAAGTCATTTGTTTATTTTTTTGAGCTCTTATATGCACTGAGCTGAAGCAGAAGGTCTTCATTATAGATAAGTCCTACCCTTTATATTGGCAGTGTCTGTTGTCCTCAGCTGGCTCCTCTCAGTGTTAATGTCAGATTGCGCTCAGGTTGCAGATGGTGGCTCTGGTTTCTCCATGGAAGCTGAGGCCAAGTTCACTGTCACTCATGTCCTCTCACACCTGTCTGCCTCGGCTTTCCTTGTAGCGTATCAATATTTCAGAAGGCCAGGGGAAGGGCAGAAGGTGACTAAATGAACTGGCAATAAGAATAAGCAAAGATTGTAATGGGTAAGATGAGACAGACAGAGTCATGTTAAAGCACACCTCATACCATTTTGTTTAATTCGAATTAATGCGACAGAGTTAGACTTGTCTAAGTAACAAATGGACTATAATGTTTAAAAGTTTAGGGTTGGAAAGATGTTGTAATCTTTTTGAATTGTATGCTGACTAAGGCTGCATTAATTTGATTTTATTTTTTTTAATACAATAAAAACAGTAATATTGTGATATACTTTTACAATTTAAAATAACTGTTTTCTGTTTTAATATATTTTAAAATGTAATTTATTCATGTGATGCAAAGCTGTATTTTCAGCAGGCATTACTTCAGTCTTCAGTGTCACATGATCCTTTAGAAATCATTCTAATATGCTGATTTGCTGCTCAAGAAACATTTCTTATCACATAAAACATAAAAAAAAAAACATTAGAAAACGTTATCATCACAGTTGTCAAAGTTTAAAGGAACAGCATTTATTAAAAATCTTTTTTAAACATTCTAAATGTTTTAATGTCAGTTTTGATCAATTTAATGTGTCCTAACTGAATAATTAATAATTTCTTAAACATCAAAATCTTACTGACCCCAAACTTTTGAGTGGTATAGTGTAAATTGATGGTAGATTTACCATCATAACGTTCTGTATGCTTTCCTTGGCTAATTAACTTGTAAATTTGATGCCGTAAATCATGATTCAGCTACTAAACTAAACAAAAACACAATTTTTGTAAATCCATGTTATGTGTTGTTGCAAATGAGGTACTTTTGGAAGTTTATGTTTAAAGTTAGATCTGAGAGCAGTTATCTGTTTAATCCGTTGACAGCCAGGCTCTGTTCATCCCATAATATTTATTTTCACGCCAGCATTAACATTGGGGTGTGTAAACGCAAACTTGTTTGTTGTTCCAATGATAGAGCAGCTGCACACTGAGTCATCATTTTTTTCTCATTATGACTGAGCTTGAGATGTGGCATTTTAAATCCTGTTGAACATTACTTTTCATTTGTCAGTTACTCCTCTGAGTTCATCTTAAAACATTTAGTCGCCTATGTATCATTTACGACAGGATCCTCACCACTTTTTTTTGCCATGTTAGCATTTCAGGTTTGTAATAAGTAAATACATTACAGCTGGTTTTTAGATTACTGATTGATCAGAACCACAAAAGATCAAGTATTTATGCATAACCTAATTTTTTTTTCATGAGCTTTCTTCATAACATCACAACCAAAAAAAGAACATTTAAATAAATGTATTAGTTTAACTTCTAATTATTTCTGTTCTCTCTCCTCAGGATGAAAAACAAGTTGTGGTACTTTGAATTTGGCACCACAGAGACCATCTCAGCCACTTGTAAAAAGCTGAACGAATCCATTGAGGTGGAGGTGAGTTCAGGACATTTATCCTCAACAGTGCCCTGTTTTACTTGACAGCAAATGTTGTAATTATAAACAGCCACATTCACAGTCTTTTGACTGTGTATATGGTCAGTATGTCCACTGAATACTTCCTTCAACAAACTGTGATTCATTAATGCAGCTGGCTACAGTATCTACAGTAAACCTCAGGCTGCTCTTACGCAGTCAGCGTTGAAGGAACATGTCAGAACGTCTATCTGAAAGCAAACAGTGGCAGACGACCTCTGTTGACAGCGTTCCCAGCATGTCAAAGTTTCACACTGGCCAGTTTGTGCTTGTGGTTTGACGTACATAATGAATGCAATGAGTTTCAATGACAATGAAGATTTATTCTTTACTAAAGTGCTTGATATTTAATCCAGACAGAGACATTACAAGGTGGCAAAGACAAACCACTTGTGAAAAAGGATTCGTTGAAATTGTAAAATGCCTTTCAGTTAAAAGAAGCAATCATCTTTTTCAAAGAATGTATGAGTGTTTATTTTTATTAGTACTGACTTGATAGTTATTATTAAAGCATAAGCATGATGTCATTTTTCTGCACTCAAGTAGATAAAAGCTGTACTTGAATGCCTATTACTTACAAAAAAAAAAGTTTTAAAAATTACAATTGGTCGCATTACCAACATGGCTGCTTAGTAAACTAACTTTGATCCAGACCGAAGAGGGTTATGTTTCACAACGGTTATGAAATTAGAAGAGCTATGAAAACATCAGCAGCTGAGGAATTTGCTTTAGGAAAAAGAAAGCTTCTTTCTCCCACTCTTGTGTGGGATCTCACACGGATCGAGGTGTCTCATTATGTCGTAAACATGTCAGCATTTGTCTTTTGAAGTTTGTGTACTTTTCCACTGTACTGACGCCCTTGGTTTGATTCAGGGTGGTCTGTGACATCATACATTACTGTACAGCATTTCTATTTTTGGATCGCCCGCAGGCATTTTTAGACTAGTTTCACTTCTCTCGTGTCTGGAATGCGATTGCTATTGATGCGCCACTCCTAATAGTTAAGTACATGAATGCAGTTTATAATGCTTCAAGTGCTTTGTCACTCTTTTTTATACAGTTTGCATTACCATTCAATATTTTGCGGCCATTTACATTTTTTGTATAGATATTGATACATTTATTCAGCAAGGATGCATTAAATTGATCAAAAGTGACAGCAAAGACATTTATGATGTTAGAAGAAAATAAAATATGGTGAACATAAAAGGCTCTTTTCCAAAGAAATGTGTGTATAAGTGTATTTTACAAAATTTTTTTGTTTTTCTCTATGTGTCCTAGTGTGATGGCATCATTTTGGATCTCAGCAGCACGTCTCTGGAGGGTATCGCTGTGCTCAATATTCCCAGCATGCACGGGGGCTCCAACCTGTGGGGCGAGACCAAGAAAAGACGGAATTACAATCGCATGAGTAAGAAAGTGCCAGAGAGAATGACTGGCAGCACTGTCACCGATGCCAAGGAGCTCAAGTTTTGTGTGCAAGGTGAGTCAGACTTTAGGACATAAATGACTGAATTAGATCTGGGTTGCTCCTGAAATGTTCTTACAACCTACAAGTTTCCAAATATAGCAGAGACGAAACCAAAGCACGCACATCGACGGCAAATAAAAGGCAGAGAAATTATCCTTTTGTATTCAGTTGTTGCTTCTGGCTGTTTCATTGTAGTACATTTAAGTGCTGATGACGAAATTGACTGAAACCTCTGATTTCCTGCCACTTCTGATAAATTTCAAATTACTGGCCATCTTCGGTAGATCAGCACACCATGTGGAGCCGTTTCATATGCAGCTCTGACTCACAGCTGCTGTGGAGGAGCCGAAAGCTTTTAACCATCGCTAATGAGCAGGAGTCTCTCCGGCTGCTCGTTACACTGATGTTCAGTCTCACTGTGTTTTGGGATTTCCTGCGTTTGTTTCCCAGAGTGTGAAGCGCTATTAGCAGTGCTAATCGTCATTTAGGGATAGCGCTATCTGTGTCAGCACCTCACTGAGAGTAGAGTACCAGCGTTTCCAGATCCCACACAAGAGGCTGGTGTCACCACCCCACTAAATGTCCTTCAGGGAGAGTAAGTCAGCACAAACACCCTTGTGACGCCAGCCTCCGGGGCCCCGGCGTCACCATCAGCTGTCTCGGTCAGTGATCAGAGCTTGGATGTGACTGTGCCTCCCAAGGTCAGAGCAACAGCAGCTGTTTCAGGTGGCGGTGAATCAGCCTCCAGCTCCAAGCCTGGGTTTTGTCCAAAGGAAATGAAAATTCTGTCATCATTTTCTCATAAATTATAATCATATATATTTCTTAATCATCCCAGGTGAAGGTAGTTGGTTATATACAAGACTGGCTGTATGTCACTGGCTGTAAACTGCGCTCCAGTTTTTATTCAAAGGGGTCATATGATGCGATTTCAATTTTTCCCTTCTCTTTGGAGTGTTACAAGCTCTTGGTGCATAAAGAAGATGTGTAAAGTTGCAAAGACTAAAGTCTCAAATCCAAAGAGATATTCTTTATGAAAGTTAAGAGTCAGCCACGCCTACCTAAAACGGCTCGTTCTAACACACCCCCACATATCTACATCACTATAAATCGACGCGTTTCAGAAAGGCGGGGCATAGAGGAGAAACAATAATGTACAGTATGTGGAAAATAATGTGTTTTTTGAACCTTAAACCACATAAACACATTTCATTACACCAAATACACAAAATAATGTTTTTTTTAGCAGCATCATATGACCCCTTTAACATGCAAAAAAGTTTTGGTTTTTTGTTTTTTAATTAAAATGTTTTACTAAGAAAATATTCCTTTTTTTATTGTGTATGTCTTTGAATTGAGCTGTATTGTGGACACTGGTTCTGCAAAGGCTGAACACCTCTTAGCTAAAATGCAGTGTCATAGTGTAGTGAGATTTAAAAAATGAAAAACATACACTACCATTTAAATGTTTGGAGTCTGTAATCATTTTTTTATTTTATTTTTTTAAAGAAGTCTTATGCTCACCAAGACTCACTAAGACCAAGCATTTATTTGATCAAAAATAAAGTAAAAACAGTAATATTGTGGAATATTATTACAATTTAAAAACTGTTCAAATGTAATTTATTGCTGTGATGGCAAAGCTGAATTTTCAGCATCATTACTCCAGTCTTCAGTGTCACATGATCCTTCAGAAATTATTCTAATATGCTGATTTGGTGCTCAAGAAACATTTCTTATTATTATCAATGTTGAAAACAGTTGTGTTGCCTAATATTTTTGTAGATACATTTTTTCAGGACTTTTTGATGAACAGAAAGTTAAAAACAACAGCATTTATTTGAAATAGAAATCTTTTGTAATATTATAAATCTCTTTACTGTCATTTTTTATCAAGGTTTCCTTGATAAGTAAAAGTATTAATTTCTTTAAAAATATATATAATACTGACCCCAAACTTTTCAATGGTAGGACAAAAATATCTCTTTTTTTTATCACAATTGCCTTTTTATTTGTACTACGAGGCAGAAGCCTTCTTATGTAGATGAAAACAGTGCTTTTGACATTATTTGCAGTAGTTCTTCTCTGCCTCATAAAAATACTTTGATCAGCGTCATTCAGTGGGACTGGAGTGTGTGTGTGCAAAAGTATGCATGCTTAGAAAAACTGATATTTTCAAAATGGGGCCTCGCATTGCTTTCATAAATGGCCTCTTCTTTTAAGTCAACATGACCATTGTGTGGGCAGCAAGACCCTTGAGATGTTTTGGTTTGGTTTTGTTTTAGCTAACGTCAGTAAATGACAGCTGTGACCTATGAGAGCAGCGTCGTGAATTTGAAATACCCTCTGATGTATGTAGGCACCTCTGTCTTGTTTGACGACCTGTGTGTTCATCACCTGTTCCTACTCTCTCTCTCTCTTTGATCCGTTTGAGTTCTCTTCACATTTACAACTCTCCCGTCCCTCTCTCTGTGCTCTTCTGTACTCCACTGACTGAACTCACATGAATCCTGTTACCATGGAGACCCCCAGGCCCTCCTGAACTGAGGAACAGCGTAGGGATGGAAAGAGAACGAGCGTTTGGGAGGGAGGGCGAGAGAGTGGGCTGCTGTGAGCAGTGTGACTCATATCAGTAATCTTTAACTGGCCTTCAGGCACAAATACCAGCACTGCATACAGTAGAGGTCTGTAGCCACATCCCATCTAAAGTAACTGTGATCACTCTGTTAGTTAGTTAGCTTTCAGCCATTTGTCTTTTTCCATTTAACCCTAAGGACTGAGTGCTACAGGGTTTCTGAAAGCTCGCCAGTGATGTAGGTGATGCCAAGTCGCTCCGCATGTTTAGATAGCACAGGTTCCACTCTGTGAAAATGGCCTGCTGTTTACAGCTGTAAGAGCATGACCTCATTTCCACCTCTCTATGGAGTGTATTTTGAGGTTTATATGAATAGAGAATTCCTCTCACTCGCTCCACGCAACAATTTCCACATGACTCAGGTCCTAATGGATGTTTGCGTGTGACTGTTGCATTAGTAGGGGTGTTGTTAGACTTCTAGTGCAGAATCTTTTCTGGACAGTCCTGAAGCTTGTAGAGGTTTAATTTTGGCCATAATAAACAAGCATTTCCCAAATTTGGGTGGGTATTAATAGTAATAGTAGGTAATAGCTTTCCACTACACTAGATTTTTTTTCTGTTTATATATACAGCGGGTAAAATAAATATTGAACACGTCACCATTTTTCTCAGTAAATTTATTTCTAAAGGTGCTGTTGACTTGAAATTTTCACGTAACGTAATTTCTGAACTTATTTGTTTTGTTTTATTTGTATGTATGGATTACTTGGGTTGTTACAGACATCTGGTGAAAATTTCATGTCAACAGCACCTTTAGAAATATATTTACTGGGAAAAATGGTGACGTGTTCAATACTTATTTTACCCGCTGTATATATAATGTTTATTTATAGTTTAGTATCATTGTAAAAAAAAAGAAATTTATTGGGTAGGCAATATTTTACTATCGTTTCTAGCATACCTTGATGGCAGCATTTTTTAGCCAAATTAAAAACCTTATTAAAAGTTGAACTCTGGTTTGAAGTATTCATATTTGTTGGTAGCTTTGCTTTATGAAATGGCACTAATATTTTAGAGTTGATCTGATGTTTAATAGTTATTTTTCTAGATTTTCTCTCACTGTGTTTAGCAGCTTTAACAGTTAAAACAGTTAAAATGTATTATAAAGTAATCAATTGATACTTTTTTTTTCAAATATTTTCTCACTGTTCACATCAGAATAAGAATTTAAAAAATCATGCTAGAGCTCAACATGGCTGCATTTATTCATTTAAAATACAATCAAAATTGTAATATTGTGAAATGGTATTACATTTTAAAACCTCTGCTATGGCAAAGCTACATTTTCAGCAGTCATTACTCCAGTCTTCAGTGTCAAATAATATGCTGATTTGATGCTGAAGAAACATTGCTTATTATCAGTGTTGAAAACAGTTGTGCTGCTTAATATTTCTTTGGAAACCTTGATACATTTTTTTTTTAGGATTCAGGCTGAATAGAAAGTTTAAAAGAACAGCATTTATGTGAAATAGAAATCTTTTCTAACAATGTAAATTTCTTAACTGTCATTTCAATTTTAATTTAATGCATCCACGCTGAATAAATGTCTATAAAAATCATACTGAACCCAGTAGTATAGTGTATTTCGTAGTAGTTACAAAGCACGCCTCAGTGAAGAGTTGTAGTTTTAACATTCTGTGCGTGACGAGATTCATATGATGATAATGAGTTAAATATAACTTGAAATGATTATGTGAAAATATGCAAAAGCTGTCTAATCACAATACATGGCCATTTTGGCAGAAATTATGTCCATTTCTGCCAAAAAAATTAACCATGGATGGAATGTTCTGGATTTTTTTGCTTTCTTTCCATGTTTATGTATTTCAGGAATAGCTGAAATAATGAAGCCGTATTCGTGTGGTAGTCAGCATCTCCACATCTCTGATCTCAAATCGGCTGTTCCCTTTTCCTCTCTTTATTTCAGGGTCACAGAGGGACATTTTGTCCTTTCACCTGCTTCCCACACCCTTGAACTCTCCTCTTTCTTTCTCTTTATGGCTCGTACACAAGTCGCTCCACCCTTCCCACAGTGATCTTGCCACACACTGCCTCGTCCTGATGGCTATTTCAGGGCACTGGAGCCATTCATTGTTACATCCCACAAACAACAACACACACATGCACAAAAAACACACACTTGGATCCTCGTAAACACAGAGCGAATGATTTATGTTGTATTTCCTCACTCCCGTCGCACACGACAGGAATAGAAGTGAAACTCTCCACCCAAAGAGCATTGTGGGAAAACGGTGACTCAGTGGATGAAAGGGACGCTTTCCACTGTGGCTCGATCAGTGGCCAAAAAAGCCAATCGACAGCTTTGCTCTCGCTTTAGCAAGAGTGATGGACATTTGAAGAGTGGCTCTCACCCATCAGGGGTTCAAAATCATTGAAGATGTTTCTGGCCCGAGGGTCCCTTTCCCATGATCTGCGTCATGAGAGCTGTGATTGTTGGCCTGCTTTGTGAGAGGAGCTTTGTTTGTGAATGGCATGGGAACAGAGGTTGGGAGACTGGCGAGCTCTTCTGCATGCAGAACGCTAGTAAACGGACTGTGTGCAGGCAGAGCGCATCCGTACAGTGAGTGTGTGATCATGAGGAGAGCATGAGCAGTGTGGCAAACTATCGGTTGGGCTCTCGTTGAACAACACACACCCCTGTATGTGAGTCATGACAAGTTATGAAATGCCAAACAATGTAAAAATTAACACCTATCGTTCATTTGAGCTCGTCGTAGCGCTCCTGAAATGTCTGCCGCCGCGTGAGGCTGTTTTAAGACATGTCACAATACTGACATAATGAGAACGCCTCGAATGAATAGAAGCATGGGAATCAAGTGTGTCAGGAGGAGTATGTTGTGTAAGTGGAGCAGGGCTGAAGCTATAGCTAGTGCAGAGAACATGCTCGAGAAAAAATGAGCAGAGGAAATCTACAGAAATCTTAAGGAAAAAGTTCATACGAATGTTCCTTATAGTGCAGTTGTTGAAAAATTCTGAAGACATTCCTCAAGAAAACATTTTTTCTTAAAGCTGCAGTCAGAAACGTTTTCGTGTTTTAAATTTATATAATAAGCGAGTACATGATGAATCCATTTTCCAAACCGTGTTTTTGGCTTATCCTGAATCACTACGGTACACCTAGGCCTGTCACGATAACAGCTTTTTGTTGTGCGATATATTGCGCCAGAAATAATTGCGATAAGCGATATTATTGTCATTTTAAAGACCATTTTATGCCACTG
>NW_015659385.1:231566-232868 GCF_001515625.1 Sinocyclocheilus rhinocerous
AATTTGAACTAGCACCTCATGACTACACCACGTTATGTTCGAGAAGCTGCAGAAGACACAGGCGCAAGTGGAATGTACAAAACATGGTGACATTAATTTTTAAGTAAATATAATGGGCGATATATTGCGTCACCAAAAATTATTGTGGTCATGTACATATATTGCGCGATAAATCGATATATTGATTATTGCGACAGGCCTTGGTACACATATAATACGTTTTTATATTCTGACTATTTTAGACTGGTTTTGGTAGGAATCGCTGCGGAGTAGCCCAGTGTCATAGACATAAACAGAGAGAAGTAGCTCCGTCTACAATGTTCTTCCGCAAGACACATGTAGTTCTGTTTATTAACCGCTAGAGTGCCAAAAGTTACGGACTGCAGTTTTAATTATAAAACGACAGGCTCGTCTGATTGTATAATACTCATGAGGTTGCAATGTTTTCACTAAATTCAAAACTTTACACTGGTAAATCTTAATAATATATCTGCCCATCTATTAACACATATAGTGTGTGTTATCCTAACTTCATCCCAAGTCATTTTGAATTATATTTAGAACAGTTTTTCAAGAATTTGAACGTTTTTTTCTAAAGAACAATCTTAGGGGAAAAAAAATAAGAGCATTCTTAAAGGGATAGTTTATACAAAAAATGAAAATTCTGCCATTTACTAAACTTTTTATCCATACAGTAGAACTCACAGGTCACCAAAACTGTTTGGTGACCAATGTTCTTCAATATAACTTTGTGTTGTGCAGAAGAAAAAAGTCTTACAGTTTAGAACATCTTGAGGACAAGTAAATGATGAAATTTCATTTTTTGGGTGAACTATCCATTTTAAGGAGCATTTTCGGAACTTTAAAGGGCTCATGAACTTCTTTTTTATTATTTTGTACTGTTCTCTAATGTTCACTTATAATGTTATCAAGATTTTTACATCAAAAAACATAATTTAGAAGTAATAGGCTATTTTCAGTCCTGTTTTGACCCCCCTCATCAGAACGCTCTGTTTGAATAGGTGTGGCCGATTGTAGACTACGAAGTAAATGTAACCCCTCTCTCCCGGGTCCTCACTGCCACACCTCGTTCTCGCTCCGAGTGGGTCTCGAACCCGGGTCTAACAAGCAGCCTCTAGCATCAGACGCAAGTGCGTCTCTTGAGATCAGGGGAGTGAGGTTTACCTGCACAGCACCTACTCGCTGGCCTCCGTTACACTCACCCCCCTAAACCTCACTCCCATCCGGGTCACGGCACCAATGTAACCCCTCTCTCCCGGGTCCTCACTGCCACACCTCGTT
>NW_015659385.1:232930-239887 GCF_001515625.1 Sinocyclocheilus rhinocerous
TAGGGCTGGGCGGTATATCGAGTTTGTACGATATATCGATATTTTCTTTATAAGCGATTCTATATGAGGCAATACCGTTTATATCGATACACAGTAGTTTGATACGAGTGCATCTGAAAATATAGCAGAGGACGCAGACTGAGCTGCTACGGAGGAAGTGCATAATCCAATTTGTTCTAAACATGTTACAAGCTTCATATTAAGGCCTTTAAAAACTGGTAAGACATAGTATAGTTTATAGTTGGGTCTCGAACCCGGGTCTCCGGCATGGGAGGTGGGCGCACTAACAAGGAGGCTAAAGACTGCAACGCCCACGCGATTGGCTAACATCTGTGTATGTTTGACAGCCTATATCATTCATAGATGGACGCTACAGTGATTTTGGTTAAAAACGCATAAATACTCAGTACATATTAGGGCTGGGCGGTATATCGAGTTTGTACGATATATCGATATTTTCTTTATAAGCTTGGGATTCTCCGCTAAACTTCACAGACTTCAGTGAACGAGCGCCGCTGCGAGCATGCGTGTCAAACATACAGCACAATTAAATAGGAGCGCAATAATTTTGACTAAAATATAAATTTCTCTGAAATATTTGTAGTTGGACAATAAATGTGACGTAGAATTTTAAACCTACAAGTCTATTTTATGATAGCACTGACTGTAAAGTGACTGTAATGGGGTAATTAAAATAGCCTAATACAACTCTGTGCTTCTGATTTATTTTCTTTTTTAGTTTAGTGAATTTAACTTCCGCTTTAAAAGCCTTATTTTTGTTTTATAGATTGCAATGTTACAATGTTAGAATGAAATGTGATTTTAACCTTTTTTTGCACATAAAATAAAGGCTTACATGGTTACATTCACTTTATTTGTTTTCATAGCCTTTAATATGTATTGTTTTGTTGGACAACATTGTAGGCGGTAAGTGAAATATATATATGTTAAATACAGATTTTTTTAATACAAATACAAAAACGAAAATACTGAGATATATACTGTATATTGCAAATCGGCCAAAAAATACAGAGATATGAATTTTTGCCCATATCGCCCAGCCCTACTACATATCAAACTGTAATAACAGACAGTGCAACAGTGATCACATAATTAAAAAAAGTTACTCACACTTGTGTGTTGCGAAATTACTGTCGGATCCAATAGTCGGCAAAGCATCATCTTTTAGTTTCAATCTTTCTGAAAATCCTGCGTCGAAATGTGCCTTTTTTGTAAACAAATCCGCAGTAAAATGAAGTGAACAAAGGAACAAGTTCTTACTGATGTGGTCTGGAACTTCATTAAAAAGAAAGTTAATTCACTTTTTACTAATGTTGGGATCAGAAGGAAGGCAATGCAAAGACATGTTTTTCCACAGCTTGGCCCTGCACAGCATCTTGTTGTCTTCGGAGCCATCTTTGTCGTTTGGTTCCTGCATAGACCTGCGTTTGCCTCTTGTTATTCACACTACATGTGTGAATTGGTGGGCGGGGATAAACAGGCAGCGATGTAGAGGCGGTGTTTAGCCACACTATTACGTCATAGAGTGGCACATTCCACAACCTGGCCTAAATATAAGCTGTTTTTAGACCAACAAGAAAGTTCTGAGTTCTGAAAATTACAAGATGTTTTTACAGTACAATGAGCTCTTAAATGTCAAAAGATTTCTCAGTTCATGACCCCTCTAAGTAAGATGAAAATAGCGAATCTTTGTCAAATGTATGGTAGAAAAGTTTACATAAGCAGAGCCGGAGAATAGAGCATTGAGTACAAAGAGCTCAATCATAAAATATGCTAGTTAGGATTGAATGAGATATCAGGGATGAAGTTCATAACAGAAGAGTTCATAACAGGTTTTTGAGAATAATGTATGCTAAAGAAGAGTATATAAGAAAGCTTTGGAATTAAGCATGCATTTGGAAATCTCACTGACGAAGTTTTATAGAGAATAGAGCATACAAAGACTCTGAGAGTAAAGCATGGTAGAGAAGAAAGTCTCATGGTTTAAGTATGCCAGTAAAGAGTGCATAAGACCACCTTGGGAATGAGGTATGCTAGAAAAAGCAGCATTTCTCGGTGTAGTTTGCAGGAGAAGTGTGCTTAAGTTCCGAGTGCAGGAATGCTCATTCTGAGTGAGCGTGAGCTGTAACACGGGCTGATACTGGGTGGATTGTGCTCTGTAAACACTGAGAGACTCATGCTCTGTCCATGTGCCAAGAGACCGTCCACCCCCACACCTCTACCACAGCTTCTGCAACCTCTCCAGCTCCTTCTGACCATCTGCCTTCACTTCTACCAGCCCAAGACACCAAAGGGACAGCACAGGCCAGAAACCACCAGAAACACAATAAATAAATCTCCGCTCCTCACCCGTGTGGAATCCAACAGACCCCTTGCATAAGAAAAGTTTTGTGTCTTCTGACAGCTCCTTTATAAACCCGTTTCATGGCTCTTTCTGCTTTTTTTTACTAATGGTATAGGCATCACAAAGCAGCTTTACAGGGTGTCGGGTCTCTTCTCCGTTCAGCAAGTGCAAGGTGACCGCAGACAAAGTAAGAAGAATGGTTGTCAGCGTGTGCAATGCACATTCAAGCGTCTGAACAGTGTGAGCTTCACATGCAGGTTCACTTTTTTTTGTTTTCTAATATGCGAGTGACTTTGAAAATGTCAGTGTTGAAGAGTATGCTGACCTCAGTAGTGTTCACTGACTGACTTCATTAACTGAGAATGGGCTTGCAGTGAACAACTAAAGTTTGTCATTTTCTATGATAAACACGGTCAGTGAGGATCATGTAATTTGTTTAGATCACTGTTATTTGTTCTATACCTTCAACAAGACAATGCATTCTGACACGGTTACATAAGAAGGCGTTTGGGAGCTATTCTTAGCACTGCCTCACTGTGATGCGCTGCCTGGAATAAGAAAGCCCAGACCTGACAGAGCGGGAAACATTCGTGTCGTGAGGAAAATAAGGTTCCCGTCAATTTTTTTCCCTCCCTCTCTTTATTATTATTTTATTTGCTGCTTTTGGGGTAACAAACAAGAGGCTGTGTGTTTGATAATAATACGTTTGCTCCATGAAACAAAAGACAAGGCTGACAGTAAATACACAGTTGAATAATAGCATACAGCATATGTGAATATATTATTACTTGTCTTTTTACAGTGATTTACAGAATTTTCATAATAGCTGGTTGACTATATTTTGTTTGCAAAAAATGAAAAAATCCCAGCTGCTAAAGCACACACTATGAAACACTAAGCAATGGTGCTTATACAGCAGATTGAGTTTGAATCTGGCTTGTAACATTTCCTGATTCCCAGTCGTTTGTTGTCATCTCTGTAAATTAAAAATTTAAAGCATCTTTTACATTTAAAAAAAGTATATAAATTTAGCAGTCAATATTGCATATTTAACTGTTTATTTAGATGTGCATTTTCCTTATTTTTACATTTAGATTAATGTAATGCACACTAAAAGTTCATCTTTAAAATACTAATAATTGAATAACAGTCTTAAATTTAATCTTTAGCAATTCTCAGAATGAATATCCATTTTTTTGTACAGTACATTATAAATTTGTGATACCTGAATTCACTGATTTTAGTTTTTAGTGTTTTATGTTTTACATTTATTTAGATAAGTTAGAACAGAATTTTAAAGTCAGCCAATAATTAGAGATCGGCCTTTTAAAAAAATGATATATACACTGCCGGTAAAAAGTTTGGGTTCAGTAAGATTTTTAATGGAGTCTCTTATGCTCATCAAGGCTGTATTTATTTGATCAAAAATATAGAAAAAACAGTAATATTGTGAAATATTATTGCAATTTCTAATATTGTTTTCCTATTTTAATATACTTTAAAATATAATTTATTTCTGTGATGCAGCACTGAATTTTCATCAGCCATTACTCCAGTTTTCAGTGTCACATGATCCTTCAGAAATCATTCTAATATGCTGATTTATAATCCATGTTGAAACTGTTGTGCTGCTTAATATTTCTTTGGAACCTGTGATACTTTTTCCATTGATTCTTTGATGAATAAAATGTTAAAATCAACAGCATTTATTCAAAATAGAAATCTTTTCTAACAGTAATTTAAGTCTTTACTATCACTTTTTATCCATTTAACATATCATTTCTGAATAAAAGTATTAATTTCTTTAAAAAAAAGAAAGAAATTACTGACCCCAAACTTTTGAATATTGCAACACAAAATTTCTCATTTGAATAAACTCTGTTCTTTGTAACTTTTTATTAATCAAAGAATCCTGAAAAAAGTATCACAGGTCCCAAACTAAATATTAAGCAGCACAACAGTTTCCAACACTGATAATAAATCAGCATATTAGAATGATTTCTGAAGGATCGTGTGACACTGAAGACTGGAGTAATGATGCTGAAAATTCAGCTTTGCTTCACAGGAATAAATTCTATTTTAAAGTATATTAAAATAGAAAACTGTTATTTTTTAAATTGCAATAATATTTCACAAAATTACATTTGTTTCTGTATTTTTGATCAAAGAGATACATCCTTGATGAGCATAAAAAAACTTTAAAAAAAACATAAAATATTTTACTGAAAGACAACCATTTGAATTTTGCAGAAATTGGCAAATTAGTGTTCACAGATGTCTGTGAGTGCAGAGTCCATGTAGATCAGTGTGATGCTGAAAATCGTTGCAGTTTTGGGTGTTAGAGAGCCGTTTGTCACCCGCGTCACTTCATAGTGTCAGTGCTGAAGTCCTAATCTGCCCTCTTTGCCTCCCTCTTTTCTTCTTACAGCTCTCAATCCTATTATTGTTTCTAGGAAAACTCCTGAGATGTATAGAGCTCAGGATGCATCAAGATCTTTGACATGCTTGTCAAATAGTGGCATTGTGGAGGTGGATAAAGAATACCAGGCACAGATTTCTCTGTTGGGGCTCTTCATAGCCCTCCAAGCGAAGCATACGGTTTGTTCACCTCTCAGCAAACCTCTCCTGTCTGACCTTTTAGAGGAGGAGAGTCACAATATCCCCCGGCAAAGCTGCACAGTCAGGCAGGTTCAGACCTCTCCACTTCTCATCAATCAATAAACACTTTATAAACACTGGCAGGCAGCTTTTTCTTTTCAGCCAGGTCATGACTCAACAAAAGAGATTCACAGGTCATACCACATGCTAAAAACTATCACACAGCAGTATCAAGAGCCTTGAGAAAAAAAAGCCCACTACAATTTTAATTCGCTAATCCCACTTTGAACATTCTCCTAACTAAGTAACTCTTCAACTACATGTCAACTAACTCTCGCTAGAGAGTATTAGTAGACTGTTAGGTTTAGGGTTAGTTGATTAAGTTGACATTTTAAGTTGTCAAGTTTTAAGTTTAAGTTTTTAAGATTTGCGATGTAAAATCTTTAACAACATTTGGAGAATATGCAATCGTTATTACTTTCTTTTTGAAATGTGCAGGCCTCTGCTTAATGAAATGAATTGAAGCTCCTCACAGATGTCCTTGTTGAGCTAGTAGGCGTTCCTGGAGTGTACTAGTGCAGTTTAGAAGTTGGCCACGTTCACTGAGGACAAGTTTTGTGATATGGCACCGTGAAATTTGCTCTGTGAAATATTTAAACTTGACAGTGACTCACTGACTTATTCCCTGTGTAAATGCAATATTCACAGCTGCTGAATTTATTGTCTTAACCTACAGAATCAGTAACACTGAAATTCCTTTGCTTTAATTTTTCCTTTTCTTTGTGTAGTTTGTATGGTTCTGAGTGAATTCAAGAGACGTGACCTTTATAATAAATGTTTCAAATGTCTAGGTTAAATCTGGGGTTTGCTGTTAACACTAAGCAGATTTTGGTAACACTGTACAATATGATTTCATTTGTTAACATTAGTTAACAATAATATTTAATCTGTGTTGATGTGAATTTCAACATTTACTAATAAATTATCTTAAAGGGGTCATATAATGCGATTTCAATTTTTCCTCTCTCTTTGGAGTGTCACAAGCTCTTGGTGCATAAAGAAGATCTGTAAAGTTGCAAAGACTAAAGTCTCAAATCCAAAGAGATATTCTTTATAAAAGTTAAGAGTCAACCACGCCTACCTAAAACTACTCGTTCTAACACGCCCCCACATATCTACGTCACAATGTGGGAAGATTTGCATAACGCCGCCCAAATGTTCACGCAAAGAAAGAAGGCGTAACTTTGATTCCCGCTGTAGTATTGTTGTTGCCGTGTGTTTCGTTGTGAAAGCGAAACTACTTTGTTTGGCCTTCCAAAAGAGGACGATATCCGCTTCGTCATGCCTAGCTGATCCTTGCTGGTCGCTGAGGAAATACATCAACTTCACGCTGTGGATCTCTGGATCGGCTTTCACCGTGGACGAAGCGGAGTCCAGCCCGGGGTCGTCACATGTGGTTGCCGCAAGCATCAAAATATGGTAAGGGACATAACATTTCCGTCACACGCTTGAGGAATTCGGCCAATCACAACGCACTGGATAGCTGGCCAATCACAGCACACCTCGCTTTTCAGACCGATGAGCTTTGTAAAAATCAACGCGTTTCAGAAAGGCGGGGCATAGAGGAGAAACAATAATGTACAGTATGTTTGAACCTTAAACCGCATAAACACATTTCATTACACCAAATACATGTGGTTGCCACAAGCCCACCGGCCGCTCCTTCGTCAAATCCGCCAGCTGTGCCGTTCTCAAGCCCACCGGCCTCCGCTCACTCTAGCCCGGCCTTTTGGAAAGACACGGCTAGAAATCAGTGCTTAAGTTGTATTTACAACACTGTTCCAGAACAGTTCAACCCAAATATTCAGATGTGTGCAGCACATTTTATGGAGGACTGTTTACTGATCCTGGGAGAGTAACGTTAGACTAAAATGCCAGCAGTTCTGACTCACGTAAGTACGTTTTCTTTTATCATTTGCCACTGATGATTCAAA
>NW_015659385.1:241460-255259 GCF_001515625.1 Sinocyclocheilus rhinocerous
TGTCTTGTCGCTCCGGCCTGACAGGCATCATCACAGTATGGTGAGGGGCGTAACATTTCCGTCACACGCTTGAGGTATTCGGCCAATCATAATGCACTGGATAGCTGGCCAATCACAGCACACCTCGCTTTTCAGACCGATGAGCTTTGTAAAAATCGACGCGTTTCAGAAAGGCGGGGCATAGAGGAGAAACAATAATGTACAGTATGTGGAAAATAATGTGTTTTTTGAACCTTAAACGGCATAAACACATTTCATTACACCAAATACACAAAATAATGTTCTTTTTTAGCAACGTCATATGACCCCTTTAAAATGTAATGGTCCTGACTCTGAGCTAACAAGAACCAACAATGCATAGTTGTTTTTTATTAAATAATGTTATCAAGGATTAATAAATACTGTAGCAAATTTCTGTAACACTTTAGTATAGGGACCAGTTCTCACTATTAACTAGTTCTTTATTAGCATGCCTATTATGAACATATTGGCTGTTTATTAGTGCTTATAAAGCACATATTCTGCATGACTATATTCTACATCCCTATACCTACTACCTACTAAATAATAATAAGCAGTAAATTAGAAGTTTACTGAGGCAAAAGTCATAGTTAATGGTTTGTTAATAGCGAGAATTGGACCTTAAAATAAATTGTGACCCAAATTTCTTGCTCGTTGTTAATTAATGGTAGTTAAAGGGTTAGTTCAGTCAAAAATTAAAATTAGGCTGCGTTTCACTCACCCCCGATGCATCCTAGGTGTATATGACTTTCTTCTTTCAGACGAATCCAGTCGGAGTTATATAAAAAATTGTCTTTGATCTTTCAAGCTCTATCTTTAATATAACTCCGACTGGATTCGTCTGAAAGAAGAAAGTCATATACACCTAGGATGACTTGAGGGTGAGTAATTTATGGGCTAATTTTCATTTTTGGGTGAACTAACCCTTTAATGCATTAACTAATGGAATCTTACTGTAAAGTGTTGCCCAGATTTCTTTTTTTGTTTTCCTGAAAAAGAATTTGTACCACTGTACCAAAATTGGTTACAGTTCATAAAAAGTTCAATTTGTCAATGTAACACCCCTGTGGACTGGTTGTTGTGGTTTCTTCCCCTTTTGTTGGTTTAGCCCGTTCAATCATTAGTTAATTATCCTCAGTGTGCTCACCTGTCTGCCCCTCGTTATCTGCCATATAAGTTCCTGTCTCGTGTATTCTAGTATTGTCGGTTATTGTGAATGTTACCCCGAGTGTGTGTGTCTCTCCTACCCGAATCTGCCTTGTTGTCTCTACATTAAATATCCTTATTTGAATCCTTGTCGTCCTCGTCATCCTGCCTGCCTCCACACACCGTGACCGTGACAGTCAATGCATTAAATTTCATGAATTAACAACAAACAATACTTTTTAATCATTCTTAACATTTCAAGCTGTATAAAAACATTATTTTATCTCTGTTCATTCTTAAAATTAGATTAAGAAATGCTGTAAAGAACTATTGTCCTTTTTTTTCATTCATGATACCCAATGCATTAACTAATGTTTACATGTTGAACTTTCTTGTAAAGTTTTACCAAAATATTTTAGTATGATATCCATATTTGTCTTGATATTTTGACCTCATTCATTGTAAACCAAAGTCAAACTCTGTCCGTTTCGGATGCTATTTCTGTCTGGTCAGCATCGTGTGTGACGTTTTATGGAGTCAAACTTGCATCATTGTCCTTGCTCAAGCCTCTATCTCATAAGACTAGAATAAGCCAGCCGACAATTTCCTGCTGGGTTGCAAAAGTGTGTCTGTGTTCTGTCAGGTGACATTGTGAAATTATTAACAGTATTTACACTGTGTTAAACAACATACATTTACATCTAAACAAACCATTGCTGCCTTTCTGGATTCTAGGCAGCTGATGGGAGTAAACATAAGCTGTTTGCAGATGTGCCTTTAAGTACATGTCACACATCAGAGAACTTTTTGTTAATGATAGACTTGGATGAGCTTTGAATTTTATAGGCGGACCCAGCATGAGTAAATTTGAAACATTTCTTTGACAGATCGCTCTGTACATTTGGCTTGAACTGGTTGTGTGGATGTTGTGCATCCATCCACTGAACAGCAAGCTAAAGCTTCCACTGATGGGCCATTAATGTGGGTCAACTTTTAGAATGGATGGGGTATGAAAGAGAAGAGAGATTTCTATTACATGGCTTTTTGGATTGCAGTGTAGTAGTATGCGTGCCTCATTTTCTTGAGAATTAATTCTCAGTCTTTGATATAGCTTTAGTACACTCTCATTTTAATTGCTTCTATTTTGCAAATGAAGATGGACATAGGACCAAGTTCATGGAACATGTCAGCATTTTTAGCACTAGTCTCAGATTGGTAACACACTGGTAACAATGGAACCCATATGTTCCTGCAAGAACTCGAAATACTGTCAACAGTTCTTCCAGGAACATTCCAAGTATCATCAAAGAAACGACTTTGAGGATTTTTGTATATTGAATTAAAGCCAAAATAAAATATTGGATGAAAAACTTGGTCACAAGAACTTGATTACACAACTAAAACTAAACTTGAAATAAAAATCAATTAAACCTAAATAGTAATTTAAATACATTTGTAAAAATGACAAAAGCACAAAAAATTACTGAAAACTGAAAATATATTAAAAAAATTATAGTATATAAATAATACTAAAATAGTGCTGGATCTGTGTGTTCCATTATCAGCTCTAGATGCTGCATTCACACTCTTGAGATGATGTTTCATGTAATACCCACTTCTTCATGTACTGATTTGATTGCATTGGCTCTTGAATAATGATTCACAGAAGGAGGCTTTTTTTAAATAAAGAGGCTTTTATAAATCACTCATTCAGTGGGCCTGATTCTCCTACTCTGCAACAGACATATAATAATTTCCCCTGTGTGTGTGTGGATGGGACACTTGCTGCCCTGACCCTGTTGTGTGTGCTAGTGTGAGATGAGAGAAAATTAATGAGTGAGTAAAGGGATAACAATGTTCCACAAGCATTTACTAAAGCTTAGCCTGCTAGTAGGCTTAACCATTGACCTCAATGCCTTTTCTCCTGTAGGTCTATGCTCATTTTCTCTCATACTACCAGCTGAATTTCATTTTACTTTGTGGTTTTTAAAATGCAATTTAGATTCACCTATATGATTTTACTATTCTTCCTTTACCATAATAAAAAAAATATATCTTTTATCGCAGTTGTTTATCCTAGACAGCAATGAGGCAGAATTGAGAATACATTGAAACTTTTCCCCTACATCTTATGGTTATCATATTGTTTAGTCCCCCAGCATTCTCAGCATGTCAGAGGTCTTAAAGAGTTACCCAAAAATGGAAATTCTGTTTACTCCCCCTCATGTTCCAAGCCTGTATGACTTTTTGATCTTTGAAACACAAATTAAGACATCTTTAATGAAACCTTAGAGATTTTTGTCTCTACTGAAAGTCAATGCAACCATAAAGAGATCATGAAAAAAATCCATAGGAATGCTGTTTAATCCATGTCTTCAGAAAAGATGCAATCACATTTTATGATGAACAGATTTAATTTAGATTATTAACATGTAAACATTGATCAGCGCGCATAATTTGAGCACATCAAATATGATAAATAAAAGGTCAAACATGCATGCTTCATGTCAGTGAAGTATGGTTGAGCTTCCGTTGACCATATTTGATGTGCGCTGTGTATGTGTTAATCAATGTAGTAAATGATGACAGAATTTTCATTTTTGGGTGAACTTTACATTTAATGACATCACAAACTTTGCTCTCAAAATATGCAATCAAAAGATTTTATTATGAAATTGTCATCAGGTTCTTACAAGACCAAATGTGATCATGTAAATAAGGGTCATTTTTTTTGGAATTGAGAAACAATTCAATTCAAAGCTGAATAAATAAGCTTTCCATTGATGTATGGTTTGTTAGGATAGGACAATATTTGGCCGAGATACAACTATTTGAAAATCAGGGTGCAAAAAAAAAATCAAAATATTGAGAAAATCGCCTTTAAATCTGTCCAAATGAAGTTCTTAGCAATGCATATTACTAATCAAAAATTAAATTTTGATATATTTTCAGTAGGAAATCTACAAAATATATTAATTGAACATGGTCTTTACTTAAGGGCCTAATGATTTTTGGCATAAAAGAAAAATCAAAAATTTTGACCCATACAATGTATTTTTGGCTATTGCTACAAATATACCCCAGCGACTTAAGACTGGTTTTGTGGTCCAGGGTCACAAATTATCTGTGCCATGACATCCAAGTTAACTAACAATAAATAATTTCTTCTCCATTTAGTTCTCCTAAGGGATTTTAGAAAAAAGCATCTAAGAAAAAGTTGATACTTAAATGAAACATAAATCTATTTGTCTTTCCTTCTCTGGCAAAACAGATCTGAGTGATCAGCTTCTGGAGGTGGTGGGTTTGGAGGGAGCCATCGAGATGGGTCAGATCTACACAGGCCTTAAGAGCGCTGGGCGGCGTCTTGCACAGTGTTCCAGTGTCACCATCAGGTCAGCAGTTTGTGCCTGTCCACATACACATTGACTAAATGTTCAGTATTGGTCCAACTCATAGGCAAACACTCTGATGACTTGTGTCCATGGCTCTGAAACATCACTCTTCCCCCTCCCCCTCAGCAGGACGTCTTCTCTTGGCCAATGCAGCTAGTAAATCAGACCTTTGACCTGCTGTCACTCACTTTGCCAACAGCTCTAACATTTTGGACTCGCTCGTACTGTTGAATAATGATGTTTGTAGCATGTCTAAACACACACTGCTCAGTCCTGACGTATGCTAATGAACCAGTTGAGACCCATCACTTCTGAGGTGCTAGTTCACAAGTTTATGTTGCCCCGGCCTGCTTCGCTCCATTAAACACTCATATTGACCCTAACAGTTAGTTCTGAATTGAAGCAAGGTGATTATTCACAATTTTTGCTGCCGTTTCCTCACCTGTACACAGGGTCGTTCTGCCCACGACCTAACACTTTCCGTAATAGGCATTAATAGCGCATTCATCATTGTCATTCTCCCATGCTGTGTTGCTTTAACTTGTAGTGGCCCTGCTGAAAAGACTAAACTAACTTTTTGTAACTGTGTGTGTGTGGGAATAGAGGTGCTGAACTGTGTGAGTGTGTTAGTTTAGAGAGTAAGGGGACCGACTGGGAACGGGGCTGTGGGAACAAAGAGCACAGTGTTCAGAGCCGTCTAGGAAAAGTGTTGTATAGGAGCCTCGTGCCCGCGATCTGCCTGGTCAGTGACCTGACCCGTAACAGCTCTGTCTTTTTTTTCCCTCTGTCCTTGTCTCTCCGTCCACAGGACGTCCCGTCTGCTGCCCATGCAGATTGATGGAGAACCGTGGATGCAGCCTCCATGCACGGTCAGCTCATTTGATTTGGCTTTCGTTTACAATTTTTTATGTAAATGTCTGAAACACAGACTCTTTCATGACCCATACCAGCCAATCCACCACTGTAATTAAACAAGACAAGACATTTCACTAATGTGACTGCACCTTAAAGGGATAGTTCACCCAAAAGTGAAAATTATCCCGTGACTTACTCACCCTCAAGCCATCCTAGGTGTATATGACTTTCTTCTTTCAGACGAGTACAATCGGAGTTATATTAACAAGCTTTATAATGACAGTGAATGGGGGTCGGGAATTTGAAGTCCAATAAAGTGCATCCATCCATCCATCATAAAAAGTGTTCCACACGGCTCTGGAGGGTTAATAAAGGCCTTCTGAAGCGAATCAATGCATTTGGGTAAGAATAATATTCATACTTAAAACTTTATAAACCGTAATCTCTAGCTTCTGCTAACTGTCATACATGCATTCACGAGAGAGTGCCGTTCCAGCGGATGATGTATAGTTTAAGCTCTGGTGAGAAGTGACGAACGCGGAAGTGCAGAGAGAGCAAAAAAAAAAAAAAAAAACACACCGGCCAAGAATTAAAGAACAAAATAAGGATAAATAAAATGTCGGAGGATTTCAATGAGGAGACTGGTTTTCCTTTGCTGTAAAAAAAAAACTTGGTTCTTGAGATATTGTGAACACGTGTACGACAGTTAGCGAAAGCTAGAGATTATGTTTATGAAGTTTTAAATATGGATATTTTTCTTACCCAAATGCATCAATTCACTTCAGAAGGCCTTTATTAATCCCCTTTAGCCATATGGAGTATGATGGATGGATTCACGTTATTGGACTTCAAAATCTCAACACCCATTCACTGCCATTATAAAGCTTGGAAGAACCAGGACATTTTTATAATATAACTCAGATGGTACTTGTCGGAAAGAAAAAAGTCATATAAACATAGGATGGGATGAGGGTGAGTAAATCATGGGGTGATTTTCATTTTTGGTTGAACTATCCCTTTAAGGCTGATTTTACCTTCAACTCAATTGCTTGGTCCAAACCTGAGTTCGATTCCACGCCAAAGATCTCATTTAACATTGTACATTTGAGTATGACCCATGATACAATTGGGTCACAATACATCATTAATTGCACAAGTCTCACCTCACAGTCCAGATCAGATTTCCAAGTGGAGTTTTCTGCCAAACAACCCAAAATACGATGTCAAATGGCCTCATGGCATTGAGTCCACTAACATATAAGAGTTCAAATCAGCTTTTTCGTATTTTTCTATTTACATTTACTTTTATGCTTTGGCAGATGCTTTCACACTGCATTCAAGATGTAAGTTTTTTATATGCAAGTACTTGTTGGTTCTGTGAAGTTGCAATAGAATAACTGCATTACCACATCCAAGTGGCAAAAGATTATAAATAAAAAACATATTTTAGAAAGAGACCAGTCTCTGTCTGCTCTTAAAGTTCACAAGAGTATGTGATGTAATGTGAAGTCAGATACACCCAATGCTCAATGATAGGTTTCAGTTCAGAGCAGGACCTTTTTCTCCATCTCAGAAAATTGCCTCCTCCGGTCTGTTGCAGCTTTGTACACTCACCCATCCCAGCGAGCAGACTGTTAATTAAAACACTGTCATGTCACACCCTGCCATTGACTGATTATGTCATTAAGAGAGTGGAATAAACATGCAGCTTTCCATCTGCACATAGCGCCAACACAATGTCCTCCGCTATACAGTGGGTACGGAAAGTATTCAGACCCCCTTAAATTTTTCACTCTTTGTTATATAAAAAAAATTAACTTAAATGATTTTAGCAAATGGTTGCAATATAACAAAGAGTGAAAAATTTAAGGGGGTCTGAATACTTTCCGTACCCACTGTATATACATCTCTATCAGCGCAAGCTCTAAAAAAAAGTGTGCCGCTGTGCTTTTAGTCCTCTCTAATTTGCCCAACTGTGCAGAGGGGAATATGGGATGTTATTTCAGTTTCAAGGTCAGCTCTTACGTTCTCAAATTTGTGCCTGTTAATCTGGACATGTGTGACTTCTGTCATCTCATTTGCTGAATGTGAACGAGACAACTGCTTAAAACAGTGAGTAATTAACAAGCAGAAGGATGTTCAGATTTGGTTGTCTTCAGAGAGTAATCTTATCTTCTTTCCTGCAGATACGGATCACGCATAAGAACCAGGTGCCCATGCTGCTGGGACCGCCACAGAAAACATTCTTCTTCTTCAAGAAGCGCAACAGAAGTCGGGACTAGATGTGGGACTCCAAATATCAACCACTTTTCTACAATCATACACTCAAGCATCTCCACCTTCCTCAGCTAATTCTTCATCTTTGGGAGGTGGGACCCAAAGAGAAGAGACCTTTCAAACACAACACTCAATACAATCAATACAAACACAACACTGTAATGGATCTATAATGGACCCCATCTCCCAACACAGCCTGATATTCACAGGCTGAACCGGTTGAACAGACCCTCTCTGAGTGTCATGACCACTTCCTGTGTCTTATCATCCAGAACGTCTTATCACAGGCTTGTGACCTGTAAGCTATGACTCAATTCCAACCAAATCCCCCCCTACCAGTAGGCCACTGCCTTGGGATCACACTGTGTGCCCTCTCCCTCCTCTTGAGACGGCTCATCAGAAGATACTGCCAATTTCAAAGAGAGGAAGAGAGGACCAGAAAAGCAAGAGACTCGCCCAGCAAAAGGAAAAGAAGTGTGTTCAAGTGAAAAGAGAAGGAGAGCGAGAGACAACCTAGCACGATAATGTTCTTCACATGAGAGTTGGTGGTGCACATATGGACGTCACTGGGCCCTGGCTTAGCCTAGCAGGACCAGGGAACAAACTTTCCTCCTAAAGGAGCTTACTGAATTATACATCAGTGCATGCAAAGCACTCATTCCAGTGCCTCTCCAAGGCCCTGCGACATGCCACCACTAAAGAGATGAAACAGCATACTCATCCATTATGAATATGTTTATGGGGGTCTGCTGATAGGGATAAGTTAGACTGGCCTGAAAGAGATGAAACATTTCAGCTTCTGGTGTTTGCTCCAGGCAGTTTTGGTGTTCACCCTCAGGCCGCAAAACTGACCAGTGCAAGTTTTGTTATAGTTAGCTGGATGTTTATTTAATCCCGTACTGCCCTCTAAAACAACAGTGCTAGCGTTCAGCATGGAGAATGGACCTAAGGTCTCAAAAATGCAGTATAAGTTTAGAAAACCCTTAGAAGAGAGAATTAGTGTACTAAAGCAGTTTTACCAATGAGCATTTATATCGTAGCAATTTCTGCAATAATATGATGATTTTATCATATTTTTTAAGCCAAATCAAAATAGCGTGCCATTAAGTTTGGGAGTAGATTCTGTCGATAAAAAAACATCTTACGCATCTGTTGGCTAGATTCAGAGGGGTCTGAGAATTATTCAACTGGGAGACTTGCAGGTAACCCAGCTAGACTAGCTGAAGACCATCTTAAGACCATCTTAATAGCCTTTTCATACCAACACAAATGTACGGCACAGAAATTCGTTCCAGTTTTCACATGTGATTTGTCTGTTCAGACCAATGCGAAAAATGGAAGAATGACTGAATGAAAAATGCAACTTCACTCTATGACAGTAGGTGGCGCTTAAATTAGTTTTATTTAACAGCAGCGACTCAGGGCATGTGATCAAAAAAGTGAGAATCATATCGGTTGGCTGGTTTTCTTGATAATGCAATCTATTCAAAAACAGATTAGAACATCTTTCTGAAAAACAGAATTTTCGCACTAAACATTCGTCTTGGTGTGAACAGGTCTTACACCAGCTAAGACCATCAAACCAGTTTAGGCCAGTTTTAAGCGTTTTTTTTTACAAAAGGAACATTAAGGACATAATGGTAACACTTTAAGACAAGGATTAATTTGTTAACATTTGTTAATGTATTAGATGTCAACAACTAGAAAGTATATTTACAGCATTTAATAATCTCGCTTAACTTTAATTCATAAATTGAATTGCTTGGTTCAAGTTCAATTCCACCACATAAATTTATACTATTGTTCATTGTTAATTCATGTATATTCATATTATGTTAAATAATGTAATACAACCTGAAAAATCCATGAATATATGAAGACATTAACATTGACCAGGATAAATCCTGTAAAAATATTCTTAATTGTTAGCTCATGATGCATTAACTAATGTAAACAAATTAAATATTGTTATATTTTGTTACAGAAACAATTTAAGAAAAAAATTGCTCCATATTTCTGAGAAAACAGAAAGTCTCTTCACTGTAGCATCTCCATTCAGAGGCGGGCTGAAATCGATCCAGCGCTGGTATTAACACTGAATCCTCTGGTCCTCGTCTGTCACAACAAGCTACTGCAGTGGGGTTTGATTTACTGCTGCATGGACGGAGCCTAAATTTAACTTCCTATTTCAGGGAGTGAAACACTATTCCTAATTGCAGCATGAAAACATCGGCTCGCAATTTCAGGTCGACAGTCAAGCGGGTGTGAAAGCGGCCCAGATGAATGCAGAGGACGGAAGTTACGGTTAACGGTCAACAACTGTGACCTTCTGAGAAGGCCCGAAAAGAGTATTTAACTTAAAGATGCCCACTATGTATCAGTATTCATATAATCCAGGAGCCTTGTGTGCATATATATGAATGTGTTTAAAGGTATAACTTAATATAGTATCAGAGATTAGCACATGATTGACTGTAGCCATCAGGCAGAGTTGCCTGATATAGATCAACATGCAGTGATCATCAGATGCTTTCACAGTGTGCCGTAGGGCGCAAAGGTCTGTGTTGGAACTGTATATATATATATTTCACCAATACAGAACTGGGGTCAGATTAACTTAAAGTTCAGGTGTCGACTTTAGGGTTAGCAGGTTAACGTTCCCTTTAAAGAACACTGAACCGCAGAAGCTACGCCAGTGTCCTAAAAAATGCTAATCTCTCCATATGACCACAGAACAGACATTCACCTCCAGCCAGTGAGTCGGTTTATCATAGAAGTTAATGGTGGATTTGGCTAAAAGAGCCCCATTGTTCCTGTGGTCATTGGACAGATGGTTTATCCTGCGTGACAGTCTGGTGTTTAAAGAACGGCGGTTTGGTTACAAGTGCATGTTTACAGCTACTTTTCATTTTACAGTTTAGAATGATTTTAAACAGTCATGTATATATAGATATTGTTTATATTTTCTCTAAAGTTTAACCACCGCATGCCTGCTGAAACAAAGAAGACAAAGACGTCTGCTTGAAGAGAGACCACTCTGATTGTTGCTTCTTTATTAGTTTCACATGATTATATTTTTGGACCCTATCCAGGCCCCTTGTATCTACCCGCTGTGCTTTTCCTCAATCCGTTAGTAGCATGTTCATTGTACAAGTACCTCTGTGGATGTTCTCTGTTCTGTTTTGTATTTTGTAAACTGAGGTTTGGCGCCAATGTATGCCAATCGATGGGCGACTGAGGAATGTCACGTTTGGGAAATGTAATTTCTAAATTGTACCGATGTCACCTTCTGTGTCAATTCTGTGAATGACTGATAGCCTTAACTTACTAATACAAAATAGCATTTTGCCTGGAGCAAAGACTTTTGCAATACAAGTCACTGAAAAAAAAATCAACCAAATGAAGGAACAAAATAGGAGGTGGGGGGGGGGGACGAGAGGTCAACATCTGTTTTGCTGTGTTGCAATAACTCATTTTTGTTAGTGTCATCATCCAGGCCTACTCGCTCTCAGAGAAGAGTGGTGATAGAGCGATGTCCTTCACATCACAAATGAGCTCCATGATGTCTCTGACACCACATATGTCTTCATTTGTGGACTGGACGGCTTTTATCTATTATTTGTTGCTGTCCTAAAACTGTGATTGCTCAATCTGCCCATCACTGTCTCTTTTCTCATAACAATAACACGATTTTATCTGTCAAACCGTGCTGCCTCTTGCAGGGTTGGGCTCTCTTCAGAATTTAATTCAAATTCTAAATCTGAATTTGGGGTTTGAATTAAAAATTTATTGTAATTCAAATTAGTTCACGTGTCACAAAAAAAACTGTACAGCTTGTCAAAGCCTTTTTTTGGAAGTTTTGCCAAGAAGTCTTGAAGATAGAGGGTTTGTTGGCCTCGCAGACAGAGAACGATGGATGGATGAAAGAACATTATTTTTCCAGGATGCATTCACTGTTGAATTTTTTTTTATTACAATTTAATACATTCCTCTTCCTGTCATTCCAATTCAAATTCATGTAGGGTGTGGGAAATTCTATTCAAATTCAAACTCATGAGTGGAAAGGAATACGATTTTGTTCATTTCTGAATTTTGCCCAACCGTGGCATCTTGAGACCAAACCAGGAAAGATTTTTAAGGACAGTGAGCCAGAATCCTGAACTTAAATATGAAGAGACAATACGGCTTATCTCAGTGTAGCTCTATTCTTAGCTGGGACAGATGAGAGGTATTGAGCGCCACTGATGCAGTAGAGCCCATGTCAACCCTGAATGTGATGTTCTACATGTGTGCTTAACTCACTGTCTTATTCCTGCCTTTAGGGTTAGTGTGGTTTTTAGCAGTCCATCTGTGTGGTAGGCAACAAGGTTCAAGGTTCAAGGACAGGAGTCCTGCAGACTGAGATGGGGTTAAAGGGTGAATCGTGCCCTCGAAAGACCCACTTAGACTCTGTTACTCTGGTTCTTGTAAGCTGTTGGCATCCATGTTAATGGACAAAAGAGTTTTATTGAATAAACAGAGACACTGAAGCTTTGCGTCTGGTGTGGGTCATTGGGTGGCTCGGCCGGGATGCTTACTCGCATCAGGCAAAGGCACCCGACACAATCCTCTACTTAACGTGATTGAATTTCAGTTCACACAATAAATCACAGATTTCGGTGCTCCTGTGCTGATGATATGAGGCACTCTGGGAAAATACTGTGAGCTTTTAGCACGGTACTTAAGATCCACACAGTTCAGTCCTTATGTCAGCGCACTTTAAGACTTGCTTCCATCTCTCAGACAACACCTTCTGTCATGATTGCACCTGTATAGACTTGCACACTTGAGTTTCAATCATACCATGATGCAACTGCAAGACATTGGCAGATTTTCTAATTCAATCTTTCCAAAGTAATGGGTGCGTTATTCTCCCATTATACTGTACATTATGCTGACCCTGCACACTGAAGTGAGAATCTGTAATGAGTACTGGCTAGATTTTGTGACCTCCTCTAGACTCTCAGAAAATTTTACCTTTAGGGGTAAAATTGGGGGAGTATGCTCAAAGGGTACAAATATGCACCCTAGGTTTTTATTTTTGGTATAAAGGTGCGCTTTTGGAAGGTATTTCCCCAGTTACAAGCTGTTATTACATTTACATTTAGTCATTTAGAAGACGCTTTTATCCAAAGCGACTTACAAATGAGGACAATGGAAGCAATCAAAATCAACAAAAGAGCAATGATACGCAAGTGCTATAACAAGCCTCGGTTAGCTTAACGTAGTACACGTAGCAAGGGTTTTTTAATTATATAATAAATAAAAATAAATCAGAATAGAAAAAGAATAGAGCAAGGTAGTGTCAGAGGCCTTTTTTGCTTTTGTTAATTGTATAATAAATAAAAAAGAAAATAGATAGAATAAAAAAAGAATAGAGAAGCTAGTGTTAGTTATTTTTTTTTTGTTAGTTTTTTTTTAAGAAGAAAAATAATAAATAAATATTGTGGTGTAACCAAACATTACATCCTGTAGAATTCATGAAATACATTTTAAAAAAAATGATCCAGGTTCACTACAAGTTAAGCTCAACATTTTGCAATGCTCTTAAAGGGGTCATATGATGTTGCTAAAAAGAACATTATTTTGTGTATTTGGTGTAATGAAATGTGTTTATGCGGTTTAAGGTTAAAAAAACACATTATTTTCCACATACTGTACATTATTGTTTCTCCTCTATGCCCCGCCTTTCTAAATGACAAACTACAAACGCTACTCTACTCTGCTCAAAACTCGCGTTTGAATCGTCAGTGGCAAATAGTTTAAATATAAAAAACGTACTTACAGTCTGTGAGTCAGAACAGCCGGCACTGGAGTCTACTCTCCCAGGATCAGGAAACAGTCCTCCATAAAATGCGCTGGACACATCTGAATATTTGGGTTGAAGTGTTCTGGAACAGTGTTGTAAATACAACTTAACCACTGATTTTTATTCGTGTCCTCTTTTGGAAGGCCAACAAAGTAATTCGCTTTCACAACGAAACACACTGCGGGCTTGAGTGAGCGGAGGCCGGCTTGAGTGAGCGGAGGCGGGCGGGCTTGAGAATGGCGCGGCCGGCGGATTCGACG
>NW_015659385.1:255511-259304 GCF_001515625.1 Sinocyclocheilus rhinocerous
TTAGAACGAGCCGTTTTAGGTAGGCGTGGTTGACTCTTAACTTTTATAAAGAATATCTTTTTGGTTTTGAGACTTTAGTCTTTGCAACTTTACAGATCTTCTTTATGCACCAAGAGCTTGTAACACTCCAAAGAGAAAGGAAAAATTTAAATTGCATCATATGACCCCTTTAAAAAAATAAAGGTTCCAAAAGGGGGTTTTCACAGCAAGCTTAACACGATTTTAGTATGTAAACATTTTGTTAACCTTAAAACGTCTAGAAAAAATAAAAATGTGCTTTTATAAAAATTAATTTCACATTCTTGAATAAAACTCTATTTGCTTCCATTGTAAGTGCTTCACTGATTTTGCCTTTTTTAAAGAAATCGAGGGGAATATCTTGTTTTCTTTCTTTTTTTGTGGTGGTGATTAAAATCATGCCACAAATGCTGCCATTTGAACTCAACTTTTAATGAACCCAGAATATTCCTTTAAATACTCTCTTCACTAGCAGTGTATCACACAGTGCAACACTCAAACAAATATTAAGAGGGCATCTTATTTGTACATGTACATGATAATTCAGGTGTACTATCACTATACTTGCAGTGTCATTTACAGTATCAGATGGTTGCCATGTGAGGCTGTATGACTGTTTGTTTTCATCAGGCAGCCCTGTGGCCTCTGCGCTTGTAACTACAGCCCTGTTAGAAGAAAAATGCAGATGACACAACAAGAAGCTGTGAGCTGGTGTGAAGCCTACGCGTCTTGGGTGTGCAGATATAATGAAGCAGGAATTATCTCTCCATGAACTATTAATAGTCATCAAGTCCCATCACGTCTCTCTTTGGGAGAGCACCAGTGGCCCGAGGCTGCGTTAACCTTCATTCCACTTCATTAACTGTCTGTACCAAGCTGATTTTACACAGTCTTCTGGGTGTATTCAGTCATAGTACATAGGTTACGTACAATAACAAGGTTTAAAAGTTTAGATTATTCTGTGTGTTACATAGGAATCTGATTTGCTGCACTGTCTGTCACCCCTCATTTAACTCTATTGTCATGTGCGGTACATCTCCTTCCACGGATAAGCCCACATTTCCAGAGAAGGGCAGGCTGCCAGAACTGTCACACTGACCCAGTCATGGGCACAAATAAGCCCTTCTCATTATCAGAGTGAGTGATAGTGGATCATTTCAATATTTGTCCCAAAAAATGAAAGATATCAAAGAGAAGGGTGCTGCTGATGCCTGTGTCAGCACCACTCTGGATTTAGGGAGCAGAATAATGGAAATAGAATGTGCTCTTGGTCACCCCCTTCCCACCTCCCACCACATTAGTGAAAGGTGCTATAAAAAGGAGACCCTGACAGATCGGCAGAGCTGAAAAGCCTAGCTTTAGCAGCGTCAAGCAGGAGAAACAATGACACCAGTAACTGCATACTGCACATCTTGTTCATGCTATCATTGTGCTCCTGTGAAAGTGGGCTCTGCTCGAAAGCCAGAAGGATTTTGAAGATTATCCTCCTCACACTCCTCACAATTTCTCTCCCTCTCTTTTACACAGAAACAGCTTTGTTAAATATAGATTCTAGGACATCTTGCCTTGACCACAATAATACATTGTAAATCCCTTGCACATCACAAGACTGTGCAGTTCATTGTGTAGCAGATAAAAATAATAATATTGTATCAATTAATAGTTATATTAATTATATACCTTTTTACTTTGAGTAAAATTTATGTTTGGGCATGTTTAACACATAATGTTATATTCAACAACTTTGTTTTAGCCAAGTCTAAATATATGCTAATTAAATAGATTTTAGTGAACTGTCCTCCAACTTCTGATGTGTTTTGCTGGCGACTCTACTTCTGGCTCTCTGGCCCTTTAAGAACCCCTGGAAAAGTGCGGGGAAAAATCTTGAAAGTGAATGAAACTCAGCCATTCATAAAAATAAGACAAACAAGGCTTCGATTGGTCGTTGAGCGCTTCATACATATTCCGAGTCATGCTCGCAAATCATTGGTTTAGAGATGTGAATGACGTGCGCTCGGAGCCAATAGGCTTCCAGATTCAAATGCATCTCGAGCCCAAGGGAAAACCGAGCAGTCCATTTACAAAACCTCATTCAAGTTTTGATTGTCGGAGAGAGCTCATCTATTGATCAGCACGAGCGCACTGCATCCTTTCGGGATTAAAATTTGAAACGTGTCTTTCAGTCCACTGTTATATGCGCGTCATCTATACGGTGAGTTTAACCCTCATTCCTCAAATATTTATACGGCGTTCACTGAAATATCTGTTTGAAAGCGGTTGTTTTGCGCAGCGCGTAAGTTTATCGTGGGCTTGCTGCAACTGCAAAAAACAGCTATCTCGCCTTGGGGGAAAGCGAACGCCATTTTCTCCAAGAGAGGGTTTATACTGTTTGGCAACCATTTTAATGCATGAAGTTTTTCCTGTCATATTTTGCGCCGTTGCAGTCTTTACAGAAGCTTGTGCGCTCAGCATTAGTGACATTTATAGGTGAGGTCGGTGCAGCCTGAACAGTGTATGGTTTTGTGAATGGAGGTCTCTCTTTTTCCCCCCTCACGGATCGAGTTTCACTTCATTGAGAAAAACAAGAGGCCGTCAGGGGGCTCAGAGTGGGAGGAGGTCCTCACCCCCGCTCAATTTTATATTTACTTTAAGCACTTCATTTAAGGCTAGGTTTATTCGTCTTTATTTCCGCATAATAATACACAAAATGTGTGATGTATTTGGAAAAGTCTCTTTATTCTAAATGAAAAAAAAAATATGATAGAGTTTTAAAATAATTGTTAGCTGCTGACTTGTTACTGTTGATATTATTTTGTGTTTGAATTAATACTTCTGACTTCTTTTTCTTTTTTTCCATGCATTTTTGCAGTAACAAAGCTGTGGTTTTAAGTATGGTAAGCTTGAAAAAAGTGCGAGCTCGTTCGCTCCATGACTGTAACTTAACGTACTTGAACGCTTAGCCGCTGAAGTTTTCCCTTCGTTTATTAGCTCACAGGCATCTCTCGTGGTAACGTTAGCAGATAGTTGTTTGCGTTTTTAAATTCGTTAGTATTTATTTTACATATTAGCTAGACTTCCATAGTTTCTCACCTATAAGTTGTCATTTCATTGTATGTATACATGTCAGTTAAATAAATAATAAAAATAAAATTGTTACATTTTATATGTTGTGTGTGTGTGTGTGTGTGTGTGTTTTATATACACACACAAACATCTCATAAAGAGTAACAATAACATTTTACAATTATTTGTATTTAATTTAACAGTTAAGTAAGGAATTGTTGTTTTATTGGAACAGCATCACAAGAAAGGTCAGAATAATAAAAATGCATAAAAAACTTACAACAATACACTATACAATTAACAATTACACTATAAACATAAAAAATACATTTATAGTATCAAGTAAAGAGCTGTTGTTTTGTTGAGAAGCATCACAAGAAAAGTTGGCATGGTCCTCACAGTCGCCCCTTCCAAGTGTGCAGTTGATCCAGTAAGTTAGTATCCAGTGTTCCTCAGAATAGATGCTTGGCCAGCAATTCAATTTTTCAATGTTTATTCATGGACTAGTTATATAAGTGGAATATCAATGTAGTGTAACACGAAATGTATGCTTTCCATTTTCCTCCGTTTATCTTAATATGTTCACGATTCCTTTCATAGTCTAATCAGCAGCACAGATGGTTGGCTTTGCTTATGTAAGGTTTACGTTAATCTCTACTGTGGATTGCATTACGCAGCGCTCTCTCTCTCTCTCTCTCTCTCTCTCTCTCTC
>NW_015659385.1:259755-279579 GCF_001515625.1 Sinocyclocheilus rhinocerous
CTGTCTGTCTTACGCTCACATACGCTCTGTCAGGAGGGTTGTTGAGAGAAGGGGGAGGATGAAAACACAGGATCAGATGGATCTGAGGGTTTTGTCTGCCTGTATGCAGGGCTTGGTGTTTTGATATGGGACACACTTGACTGTCCAGTAGATCTACTGCATGATTCATCTGTTTATTTATTTTTTTCGTTAGAGAAAACCAAAGACCCAGAGAGATCAATATAACAATCGCTTTTAAGCGAAGACCCTTTTCTGGGAGCTTTCTTGAAGACCCAGGTGACATGGACGGATTTTATGACCAGCAAGTACCATTTATGGTCCCACCTAATGTAAGTAAATTTCTGCTTTTCTGTAGATGCATAAAGCTAATGGTGTTTTGTTTTTCAGCATTAAATTAGGCAACACTGACCATAAGTGTTTTTCCACAGCAAAAGTCATTACAAGTGGAGGAACCGTATAGCCGAGCAGTTAACGACAGAAAAAGAAAGTTAGTGGAGACTGAACTCGCTCAGGACACAGAGGGTAATTTCAACCTAATGAACATGACTAATGCATGTTTAGCAGATGGATCTGATTATTGAGATGCATTAACAGCGAGAGAGCAGTAGTTTGATCGATGCTGTGATTGTTGAAGGCTGCCTTTCATTTATCAAATACTTGGATCATAGTGGGTTTTCATGCTCTTAGACTGTCTTGTCTTTGCCTGTCATCTGTAGAACTTTTCCAGGACCTCAGCCAGCTGCAAGAGATCTGGATCGCAGAAGGTTTGTAACATTTTCATGCATGTCATTTTTGCTTTGTCATGCAGCTGACATTTATATTTCAGACTCATGAGTATTTCTTATAATATATGCATGTGGAATATATAATTTCTAAGTGATACACTTTGTCCCAGCTGCTGTTTATTTTTCATGACGCTCTGGCCATTTAATTTGGTCCATTGCACTAGCTTTGCAGCAGTGTCCAAAAAGTTGGCACTGAGATGGCTGTTCATTTTTCGATGAACAAAAAATACAAAAATAAATGTCGTCTGACAAATTGACATTGATCCGCGGATTGTTTATCAGCAGGGATCTTTCATGCTCTCCAATCTCTCTCCACAGCTCAGGTGCCCGATGATGAACAGTTTGTCCCAGATTTCCAGTCGGAGAGCTGTGAGTACCTTGAGATGTATTATTTATTCTCCTTGGCAGTGTATTGTGGATGCAGCCCAGAGAGGGCTAGGGAAAACGGCAGAGGCTGAACTCTTGGAGCTATTTATTATTCATCTCTTGCTAAAATTTAAAGCCAAAGTTTCATGGGAAACAAAGGAGATCTTAGACTAAGGATGGTGTCGAGTGGCCAGACAATCGTGTTGATTTGAGTTGTTGAAGATGCCAGCAGTTATACTCCCAAATGAAGCTCTTATTATAGTGCATATTAGATATTTTAGCATGCATAAACTTTTAAAGTAATTGATTTGCTCTTTAACATGGTCAATGGTGTAACATCCCCACACACTCAACCCGATAGTGCTTTGATTTATTAGGGCTTAAATGGTCTTTCCGCTTTTCATTCTTGCCTGAATCCTCTCAGCGAGAACCCCCACAACCTACCTATTTTTTCAGTGAAATCAGCCGATTGGTATCAGCATCACATGATCCAAGCTCATAATCAGATTTCACACTTTCATGCACTCCGTTCAGCCTCTGGAATGGACTGGATTCCAGCGGGAAGGGGAGAGGAAAAGGCTTCCTCTCACGGCCTACCTAAACCCACCAAATCCACAGCTACTGAAGCTCTTTTCATTGAGGGTTCTCAGTCCAAACGCACCCAATTTGTTCGAGCCTGGCCACAGGAATCAAAGCCAAAGGAAATACTCGAGGAACGCTCGGCAGAGCATTTTACGTTATTTTTTTCCCCCCGTTTTGTCTCTGAAGTTTGTTTTTGTTTTCGTCTGATGTTGAGGCTAGGAGACAGGGTGTGTTAAGGGCATGCGTTTCAGTGCAGTTTTGCATGTCAGTGTGGCGTTACTGAAAAGCATAAGAATGTTATGAAGGTTTCTGACATGCTGTTTATAAAATCAGGCACTTTTTGAATGTGAGCCATAGGTTCCTTCATGTGGCATTCCAGTGCAAACTTTTCTTACAGTCTTTTCAGTATCCAGGGTTCATCTGGACGTCACATGGCACCCCATGCTCTCCTACACTTTCCCAGTACCGTATCAATGGGCAGTGACCTCTTCTTTAGCAATAACCTCAATGGCCACAGAGCAGGAAATCTTCTCACTTCTCACAAATTACATATTTTTAATGAAACCTGAGAGATTTCTGTCCTTCCATTGAAAGTTCACCCCACTAAAAATGTAGCGCAGCAAAAAGTTAATTAAGAGACGTAGTAATCCATATAAATAGAGCAGTTTAACCCAAGTCTTCTGATGAGCAGATTTTTAGTTTTAACAGGTTTTTGTTCACATATAATAATCACTAATCACATAGAGCACATCAGATGTGATCATTTTCAGTGAACTAACACTTTAACAAATGCTTTGAGCTTCCACGTGCCTACCTTTTGCCTTTTAAGTACAGTCTGGGTGATTTATCTGGCTCGACTCGTGTGGATCCAGTTGCGTTGGCCATTATGTGGCGCCGGATATGAGAGCTTGATGCAGAGATCCAGGGGCTAATGGTTACAGTGCAGGGAGGAAAATCATTCACAATCATTGAATTACGACCACACTGATTCATGAGTATTGACTCGGCTATGATGGAAATCTGAGGGGAGCGCTTTGATTGCATGTGTTGTTCTGCACCATGATACTGATGGGCAGAACGGAGAGCTTTTATGCCTCGCAGTCGATTGTCATTACCCGTGAAATATGGCGGTTTAATGGTGGAGAAGAATCTCCTTCAGAGGCATTTCAGTGCACTTCTGTTGATGTGTTCAATTGGATGCTCTGCTTCATTAGAAACATCTCCTTCTGCTCTTTTCTCTCACAGTGATGTTTCATGGCCCACCACCGGTGAAGATCAAACGCGAACTGAGTTCTTCCAAAGAGCTCTCCCCCTGTAGCCAGGATAGAAGTCCCATGCCGTATGGAGAGAAGTGCCTTTACAGCTACAGGTACTTTCTTAGATATCCATCTCAATGTCATTGATATCTTGTCAACGTGATGACTAATTGTCTTCGTTTTCCTCAATACAGTGCCTATGAAAGGAAGCCCACAGCTGGGTTCAAGCCATTGACTCCTCCCTCAACGCCCGTCTCGCCATGTGTCCCCACCAACACTCTGGGGACACGTCCCCTGCATGAACAGACTCCTCCTCCCTTATCCAACTCAACATTAGGGCAGCGTCTCCTTCATGGGCAACCTTCAATGACCAAGACCACCCCCAGCCAGCAGGCTCTCCCTCACCACAGCCAGAGCCCACCTTTTGCAGTACCCTGTCCACCCCTAAACCGTGACACTCACTTCAGTAATGAACCTAGGTGAGTCTCTGCATGGTTTCAGGACATTTAAATTTTAGTGGCGCATATATACATACACATTTTTTTTGCATTACTATTAATATGAAGGAAAAAATATCTACATATGTGTATACACTTATTGAGATATGTTGCGTCACGTTGCATTCACACATTTTTTTTGTGTGTTTGAAAGAAGTCTCTGGTGCTCACCAAGCCTACATTTGTCTGATCAGAAATACATTAAAACAGTAATATTGTATAAAAAATAAAATTTATAATTGCTGTTTTCTGTTTTAATACATTTTATTGTAAAAGAAAAGCAGAATTTTCAGCAGTCATTACTCCAGTCTTCAGTGTCACATGATCCTTCAGTAATCATTCTAACATGCTGATTTGGTGCTCAAGAAACATTTCTTATTATTATCAGTTCTTAAAGGGGTCATATGATGCTTTTTTTAAAGATCATTATTTTGTGTATTTGGTGTAACAGAATATGTTGACATGTTTTAATGTTCAAAAAACACATTATTTTTCAAATACTGTACATTATTGTAGGTCCTCTATGCCCCGCCTCTCTCAAATGCTTCGTTTTCTACAAAGTCCCTCCTTCTGACAAGCGCAGTCTGCTCTGATTGGCCAGCTGACCCAGTGCATTGTGATTGGCCGAACACCGCAAGCACTTGTCGGAAATGTAACGCCCCTTACCATAATCGCGAGCTTCATCTTTCAAAATAAATGTAAAGACAGTAAATAATGTCATTAGTTTTACCATCAGTTCAAGCCTGAAAGGGGAACAGAGTCGCGTGACAGACACAGTGATGAAGCTGGTATGTGTTTGCAGTACACAAGCCACGGTTAAGACAGCTGACTCCACTGTGATGTACACACACACACACAGCTCTCTCTCTCTCTCGCGCGCGCGCACGCACACACACACCACTCTCTCTCTCTCTCTCTCGCTCGCGCACACACACACACACGATGCGCAAAACTCCGCATTTGAACAGTCAATAGCAAATACTTAAACTAATAACAAAACAGTAGCTGATTCAGAAGCGCCAGATTGTCATAGCAAAGTCAGAATTACCTCCTCTCCTAGGTTCACGAAACGGTCGTCCATAAAATGCATTGCTGTTCTGTTGTAAGTAATCTTAAAGATTCCTAAATGCATCTACTTTCGGAAGGCCAAATAAAGTGCTTTTGCTTTCGCCTAGAAACACACAGCGTCTCCCTGACATGGCTGCTTCAACACTAACTGCGGTTACTGAAACCACGCCTTCTTTCTTTGCATGAACATTTGGGCGCATTATGCAAATATTTCCACATAGTGAGGTAGATATGTGGGGGCGTGTTAGAACGAGCCGTTTTAGGGGGGCGTGGCAGAGTCTTAACTTTGATAAAGAATATCTCTTTGGTTTTGAGACTTTAGTCTTTGCAACTTCAGGGATCTTATCTATGCACAATCAGCTTGTAACACTCCAAAGAGAAAGGAAAACTTGAAATCGCATCATATGACCCCTTTAATGTTTTGTGGAAACCATCATGTGTTTTTTTTTAGAATTCTTTAATTAATTGGAAAAATTCCAAAGATTAGCATTTGTTAAATAGAAAACTTTTGTAACATTATAAATGTCTTAACTGTCATTTGATCAATTCAATGCATTCTTGCTGAATTAAAAAAATAATAATTGCTTTAAAAAACATTTGGTAGTGATATAATATATTATGGCAGTTGACCCTATAGCCATGGTCATTTTATAAGCTGAAAAAATGTGGTGTACATCACTGCTGGGGGGCTCTAATAACATGACCCCCGTGAGAATAGATTGGCTGGCATCCTGCCCTGCCACCTGTAGCTGAATTCCTGGGAGCTTGCCGGAGAATGTGTGGCACATCATTTACAGCCTCTAGCAGAAGACTCTAAAGTGCTAGTGCTAAGCTGCTCCTTTATTTATCCTGTGTCACATGACCAAAACAGCTATATTTTAAACATGCTGTTTGTTTATGAATTCCTTGAATCCTAAAGAGCTGCTTGGATTTAACTGAAAGTGCACTGTGTCATTTACTCCAAAGTTGTTTCTGGTTTTTGAATGTTGTTATTGTCTTGCAGGTTTCAGCGACAACTTTCAGAGCCTTGCCTTCCATTCCCACCGTCTGACACCCAAGGAAGACCCAACTTCATGCCACAGGTCCCCAGCACTTCACCAAGAGATGGAAGGCCACCTTACCATCGCCAAATGTCCGAGCCCCTGGTTCCTGTGCCTCCTCAGGGATTCAAACAGGAGCTCCTAGACCCCCGCTACGCTGAGCAAGGTGTTCCCAACATGGGCCCATCCCAGGCTGCCTTCCACCAGATGGCCATCAAGCAAGAGCCACGAGACTTCTGCTTTGATTCTGGTGAGGACTGTCCCATTTCTTAGAAATGTATTCAAGTGTTCACGATCTGCCTGGGCTTCATGAGAGCTGTCTGGGTGAGGGCATGGAATGTATTTTGTGTGCTTGCACGGGCCTGTGACTTTTAGCGTTGTTTAGTGAGGTGTATACGAACAAAAGCATGCACACATGCAAACCTTGAACCTTTGCGTGCAAAGAGGAGACATTCTGAGAAGGCTGCGCTCCTCATACCTAGACATTCCTCAAGTGCAGCATTATTAATAAACAGGGCTGTCAATTTACTTAAATGTATTTAAATGTACATTTTCCATTACCCATACGTGCAAAATTTGGTGCAAAAGTAAAATGAAAATTAAATTATATAACATGCTAAAATATTTAGTCCTAGACATTGTAAGAAGTTTCAAAAGGTTGCATTAAGATACTATATCTCAGGGTAGTTGGGTCATAATCCACATCGGGATATTTTGTTCTTGTCATGTCTAAGCATAGGGTAACCCTATGCTTCCTGTTTGTGATCCATACATTCACAGGGCTGTACAGTGCGACATATATGCGCTTATATATGTACAGTGTGCTTAATAGTGTGAAGTGATTTCGTTGTGCTTGTTTGTGTGTGTGAGGTTGATTATACTTGGTAGTTAGGGGTGTGCGATATGACGATTTTTGATCGTGGACGATTAAAATGTCTCCACGATCTGCTTTTCACATCAGTGTTAGCTCAGCGGTAGAGTTACTCTCACGGGACACTGCACTTATGCGCAATCACAAAACTACATTATTTCCATCTGCTTTAAAGCAATACCGGTTAAACATTTAATTCACGTGCTGTTCTGCATGCGCTTTTTCTGAGCGTGTACTCATGAAGCGCGCTCCCACTGTGAGCCTGTCAAAAAGCGCCTGATTATTGGACTAAGTTGTCTTTCGCGTCTGATTGATTTAGCGTCTAATACTGTCAAAAACACTCAAGGTTTACATATAAACACAGTTGGTTATGTCTGAAATGAAAGTAAACAGTTGAGAGAGAAACGCGTGAAGCTCTTAAAGGGACAGTAGCTACTAAACATGCTGCCGACTGTCATTAAAGGGATAGTTCACCCAAAAAATTTAATTTCTGTCATTATTTACTCACTCACATTTTGTCCCAAACCTGTATTAATTTCAAAAGATATTTTGAAAAATGCGAGTAATCAAACAGTAGCTGGTCCACACTGACTTTTACAGTAGGAAAAAAAATACCATGGAAGTCACTGTGGACCAGCAACTGCTTGGTTACCCACATTCTTCAAAATAGATTTTCTAAGAAACTAATTCAGGTTTAAAACAACTTGAGTAAGTGATGGTATAAAAATGAAACACTATGACAGATATGAAAGACAGATGACAGAATTTTCATTTTTGGTGAACTATTCTTTTAATGTTAATAAAACAACAAAACAAAACAAAAATCACTCACTGCTCTTGACAAAAGTTAACGTACAGCCCTGCATTCAGCTTCTAAGTTTTATACTATCCCTCTAGGTTTATGTTTGCAGGTTAGTGATGTAACTCCAAATCCTCTTACCATCCTTCTTATAAATGTGTACGTCACGTATCAGCCACGGGGGCGGCTGAGTCTTTTCATCTGTACAGCAGCCTGACAGATGATGCATCTGATGCAATCAATGAGGATCGCATACTCAGAGTAAGACAAGAAAGGGGTGGAGTGGCCTGCTGAATCACCAGGACACACAAGGACAGATAAAACTTGATTGTCATGGTCCAGTATCTCGATATGCTGGCTAATCCTATTTGGTGACTCAGTGCTCACTGCTAATGCCGCATGTTTCTTTGGTGTGTTGATATGAGCTTAGCCAGTGCTACCAGATGTGTGAGGCTGGACATTCACGGCCCAGTGTTTCAAACAGGCCAGAATGACTATTGTTCATCATCTTGCCTTTTTAGAGCTCCCATAAAACCTCTGTTTATGTGCCAAATGTCTATGTCTTCATTAGAATTAAGGAACAGACAGTGTTATTTTATAATCGCCGAGTACTGTTATAGTTTTTAATTCGTTTTTTTCTTTGTTTTCAGTATTTATTTTGTTTTGCCATTTATTTCTATATTTGTTGCATCAACTAAATGAAAAATATTTCATTGGAACTTGAATTAAAATAAGTTTGAGGTTTTATTTGTATATATTTTATTTCCGTTAAACATCTGTTTCAAGTAACAAAAAATGTTTTGTATAGTTAGTGTCAACTATAATAACCTTGAAAACAGTAAACACTTTTCTAAAGGTTCATTTCATTTTATCTCTAATTATAGTATTTATTTTATTTATTTTAAATGAACTGCTGACTCATTTATCATTGGTAATTTCTAATTTTTTAATTATTCCATTGTATGTTGTTTTGCAGAAGTGCCTAAGTGTCAGTCTTCATTTGGGAGAGCAGCAAGCTTCTACCAAAACCATGAGAGTAAGTGGCATAACCATTAAAGCATATACTACATGACTGCAGCTCCAGCATGCTAAAATCATCTTATCCTGTCTTAATCTAACACACAGTGTCTTTGTTTCTTCCCTCTTCCTGTAGACTTCTCATTTGACAGAGATCAGCAGTTGTATTTCGACGACACCTGTGTGGTTCCCGAGAGACTTGAAGGTAAGATTTCACAACAGGTCATGTATAGTTTCAAATCAAAGACAAGTTAAGGGTCGAATGGTCATCTCAGTAGTTGTCAAGTGCTCAGTCTGCATTGTACAGTTTCAGCAGGGCACTCCTTTCTTTGAAGAGAGAGCTAGTATGGTGGTGCGAAATGAAGACCGTGTCCACATTAGCCACATTTGTGTTGGAATTTCTGGCCTGCTTGTTCACGCTGCTCCAGGCAAACTCTAATCCTCGTAATTCTTATTCCTGACAGGGAAGGTAAAGCAAGAGCCCTCTGTGTATCGTGACGGCCCGCCTTACCAGCGTCGCGGCTCCCTCCAGCTTTGGCAGTTTCTGGTTACGCTGCTGGATGATCCTGCTAACGGTCATTTCATTGCCTGGACAGGACGTGGAATGGAGTTTAAACTTATTGAGCCAGAGGAGGTGAGCACCAACAATCATTTTTTTCCACTTTCTTTCAGTCACACACACCATTTACAGTAGTCCAGTATGTTCTCGCTTTTCAAGTTTTTATTCATGTATTTTTGTGTGAATTTTAAGATAACACAGAAAAAAATGCTAATTGAAATACATTAAAATGCAACTAAAACTTCTAAACTGCACATTTGAAATGCTTGAGGTGGATTTTAAGAATTAAGGAACAGACAGTGTTATTTTATAATCGCCGAGTACTGTTACAGTTTTTAATTAGTTTTTTTCTTTGTTTTCAGTATTTATTGTTTTGCCATTTATTTCTATATTTGTTGCATCAACTAAATGAAAAATATTTCATTGGAACTTGAATTAAAATAAGTTTGAGGTTTTATTTGTATATATTTTATTTCCGTTAAACATCTGTTTCAAGTAACAAAAAATGTTTTGTATAGTTTTAGTCAACTATAATAACCTTGAAAACAGTAAACACTTTTCTAAAGGTTCATTTCATTTTATCTCTAATTATAGTATTTATTTTATTTATTTTAAATGAACTGCTGACTCATTTATCATTGGTAATTTCTAATTTTTTAATTATTCCATTGTATGTTGTTTTGCAGAAGTGCCTAAGTGTCAGTCTTCATTTGGGAGAGCAGCAAGCTTCTACCAAAACCATGAGAGTAAGTGGCATAACCATTAAAGCATATACTACATGACTGCAGCTCCAGCATGCTAAAATCATCTTATCCTGTCTTAATCTAACACACAGTGTCTTTGTTTCTTCCCTCTTCCTGTAGACTTCTCATTTGACAGAGATCAGCAGTTGTATTTCGACGACACCTGTGTGGTTCCCGAGAGACTTGAAGGTAAGAGTTCACAACAGGTCATGTATAGTTTCAAATCAAAGACAAGTTAATGGTCAAATGGTCATTTCAGTAGCTGTCAAGTGCTCAGTCTGCATTGTAGAGATTCATCAGGGCACCCCTTTCTTTGAAGAGAGAGCTAGTACTGTGGTGCGAAATGAAGGCTGTGTCCACATTAGCCACATTTGTGTTGGAATTTCTCGCCTGCTTGTTCACGCTACTCTAGGCAAACTTTAATCGTCGTAATTCTTGTTCCTGACAGGGAAGGTAAAGCAAGAGCCCTCTGTGTATCGTGACGGCCCGCCTTACCAACGTCGCGGCTCCCTCCAGCTTTGGCAGTTTCTGGTTACGCTGCTGGATGATCCTGCCAATGGTCATTTCATTGCCTGGACAGGACGTGGAATGGAGTTCAAACTTATTGAGCCAGAGGAGGTGACTGCCAACATTCAGTTTTTTCGCTTTCTTTCAGGCACACACGCCATTTACAGTAGCCCTGTATCTTCTTGCTTTCAGTAGCTGGGTTTCTATTCATATATTTTTGTGTTCATTTTGGGATAACAGAAAAAATGTTAATGGAAACATTAAAATGAGAATAAAAATTCTAAAATGCACATTAAGTCGGTGCCAATAGCCTTGTTGGCAGTTCGCCGACATGAAGCGTCGTTGTGCTACGGGCATCCCGTGTTTGAATCCTGGCTTGAGGAACTTTCCCGATCCTGCCCCCTCTCTCTCTCCCACTTCGCTTTCTGTCTACACTGTCCTATAACTATTAAAAGTTTTTAAAAAACGCCAAAAATAAGTCTTTAAAAAAAATAAAAATGCACATTAAAAAATGCTTGAGGTGGATTTTATTCATTAAAGGTAATGGTTGGTAGTATATTTTCCTAGACATAGATCTCCTAATTTATTTGACAGCTTCAGGGATTGTTTAGCTACAAATCTTACCTCCACATTTTTATATTCCCACCCACAGACAATCAGCTTGAACTCAGTGCATTATGGGTGTTGAAGTTTCCAAAGAGACCTCCCCAGCCTTTTTTCTGTTCTCTTGTCATGTAGCACTGATTTCAAAAACATTTTCGCTGTTCAACTGCATAGACAACCAAGTTTTAATAAAATCCCTTCTTACCTGGTGGTGAATTACCTCTTTAAGAAGACATTTACACATTTCTTTAATTAAAACACATTTACAGAATTCTTAGATGCTAAGGTAGTCACATGACTTTTTTGATAAGCAAGTCATGTCTCAATACTTTGCCAATATTATTGTCTGACACACTATCACTCTGACAAAAGGCATCTGCCAATTCTTAACATTTTGTCAGACCGTTTGTGTGCTCTACATCGCAAGTAAATTTAATACATAAAAAAAAAAAGAAGCCACAGTTGCTTTCGTGGTGGCTACAACCAATTTCTCTAAATGTGACAGTGTACTTCTCTTGAACACCATTAGGTTTGAGAGTTTTTGCAATGTTCCAAGTTTTGTTGCTAACTAAATTGAAACCGCTAATGAAATGACAATCGTCATCTGTGTTTTCAGGTGGCCCGGCGCTGGGGCATCCAGAAGAACAGACCGGCCATGAACTACGACAAACTCAGTCGCTCACTGCGTTACTATTATGAGAAGGGAATCATGCAGAAGGTAAAGGCAGGTTCACGCAGGTTTCTTTTACTCTATGCTCTGCTCATAATCACAATATTTGCTATAATTTGTCCACTTTTTAATTTTTTTGGATAATCTAATGCCTCTTTTCAGGTCGCTGGCGAGAGGTACGTGTACAAATTTGTGTGTGATCCCGAGGCCCTCTTCTCAATGGCCTTCCCAGACAACCAGAGGCCCAACCTTAAAGCAGACCCTGACGGCCTGCCCGGAGTGGATGACGACACACTTCCTTTGGTGCACTATGACGAGGGGGCTTCATACTTGGTGGACGGTGGCGAGCAGTGTGTTGCTGGGATGCCTTTCCCTGACGGTTACGTGTACTGAGCCTGAACTGTTGATCTGACTGAAACACATCTGTCCCTATTGCCTCGACTCCTTTTGAACTGATGCCCACTTCCAGATTAACCCTCCCAATCATTAAAAAAGAACGAGGAGAAATCTGCGAGCCACCTTTTCTCAGGCGAGAGAAAGGTGTCAAGGAGGTGAGGAAAGCTTAAACCTTCCTCGTGGCAAACGGTCACTGCCACAGAGAAGAAGAGGTTGAGCTGGAGAGGTTGACATCTCACTGCGAGAATTGTAGCAATTCTGTTTTTGACAATCTGCTTTTTAAAAAAAGAAAAATTGGTAACGAATTAAGAGACATCCTCACTGAAAAAAGAAAAAGAAAAAAAACGCAACTTAAATGCAGCACTATTTAATAGTTGCCTTTTTGGTCTAATTTTGTTTTACCTCCAAACCATGTAGACAAGAAGTCAAAAGGGCTTTATTTTACAAGGAGAAAAAATGACCCATTTGTTAGAAAGCTGGCTTTTATACAACACTTTTTGTTTAACTAAATGTGGACAGCTTTAATTATGTTGAGGAATACAGAACATGTTCTTTTTGTATGATTTGGTTTTGTTCTGAGTCCTTTGTCATGTGTTGGTTTTATATTAACTTTTTGTTTTCATGCTGGTTAACCCAGGGGTTGTTGATGTGAAGTTAAACCAGAGGCACTCTTAGTATATTTAGTCAACTTCACAGGACTGTTAACCCATTTTAAATGTATTTCTGTACGCCTGTTGCTATTTAATTTTAGTTTTCACTTCCCAAAAAGCCAAATTTTGAATTACAGAGTACATATAATTTTCTCACTTGACAACATTCAAAAGGGATGCACTAGTCAGACTTTCTCCATGCTTTAGTGTAAGTGAAGGTCAAACAACATTTAGACTCTTACATTATTATTATTATTTTTGGCATCATTCTATATTTTAATGCACCAGGAAAGCAGGAGTATCAGGGCCTTGCATGCAATAAGGTACAAGAAAAATACATTTTCCTGGTCAGCTACTCGTTGCCAATCTCAAGTTGTTGAAAGACCACTGCTTCCTTCCGCATGACGTATTCAATGATCAGCTGTCCACTAACATATCGCTTTATGCTGGACAAAGAAGAAATTGTGGAGTTCTCTGCATTTGTATTCTCTCTCTTTTCTTTTTCTTTTCCTTTTTTTTTTGAAAAGATGAACTTATATATTTTTGCAAAGTCTGCATTTATTTGATTTTATTGTATAAGCTGTATATTTCTTCCTGTAACAGATACTCTATGTATGTTTTAAGTGGATCCCTGTGTTGCAGTGACTGCACACCAGTGGTTACTGGACACCCTTTCCTGGTGGGTTCGAGAGCAGTGCCTTTAATGAGAGGTGCAGCTTCTAAAATAACCGTTTTCTCATGGAATGAGGGGCTTGTCTCAATATCCACCACAGAAGGGTTGTCTGCACTTGTACAGGCTTAACCTTGTCCCCTCACAATGTGTACCTTACACTGCTGAGTTTATAATCTGTACTGGGTACAATAAACTGTCCATTCTGCTTCACTTGCACTCTTGCCTTCTGCTTTTTCTTCTCCCACATGTAAGTATTTCAGTGACAGAGTAGCCACATGTTTGATTTATATATAAATATACATACAGTACTGTTCAAATGGTTGGGGTCAGTAAGCTTTATTAATGTTTATGTTTGCCAAGACTGCAAAAATATACAGCAAGAGTAATAATGTGAAATATTATTACAATTAAAATGACAATTTTCTATTTTAATATATTTTAAAATGTCATTTATTCCTGTGATGTCAAACAGAATTTTCAGCATCATTACTGCAGTCTTCAGTGTCACATGATCCTTCAGAAATCATTCTAATATGCTGGTTTGATACTCAAGAATAATTTCTTATTATTAGTGTTCAAAACACTTGTGCTGCTTATAATTTTTGTGGAAACGGTGATTTCCATTTTTCTTCCATGACCATTTTTTAAAATTCTGTGGTTAATAGGAAGTCTAGAAGAACTTGAAAATATATACAGGTGCATCTAAAAAAATTAGAATATCGTGAAAGTTTTTTTATTTTTTTTACTTATTTCAAAAAGGGAAACTTTCATATATTCTAGATTCATTACATGCAAAGTAAAACATTTCAAAAGTTTTTTTATTTTTTATTTTGATGATTAGAGCTTTCAGCTCATGAAAGTCAAAGTCCAATCCAGTATCTCAAAATATTAGAATATTTATATCTGAGTTTCATTAAATGACCATCTCTACAGTATAAATTCTGGGTATCTCTTTTTCTTTGAAACCACAATAATGGGGAAGACTGCTGACTTGACAATGGCCCAGAAGACAATAATTGACACCCTCCACAAAGAGGGTAAGTCACAGAAGGTCATTACTGAAAGGAGTGGCTGTTCACAGAGTGCTGTATCAAAGCATATTAAATGCAAAGTTGACTGGAAGGAGGAAATTGGGTAGGAAAATGTGCACAAGCAACAGGGATGACCGCAAGCTTGAGAATACTGTCAAGCAAAGCCAATTCAAACACTTGGGAGAGCTTCACAAGGAGTGGACTGAAGCTGGAGTCAGTGCATCAAGAGTCACCACGCTCAGACGTCTTCAGGAAAAGGGCTACGCAAATCCTTTTTTTGATTGATCTTAGGAAATATTCTAATATTGTTATATTATACTGGATTTTTGACTTTCAATCATCAAAATGAAAACAAAAAAAACTTTTTAAATGTTTTACTTGTAATTAATCTAGAATATATGAATGTTTCACATATATGAAAGTTACAAAAAATGAACATTTTCACGATATTCAAATTTTTTGAGATGCACCTGTACATATATTTTATTATATACATTATTAGTGCTGTCAAACGATTAATCGATTATATTTATTATGTATATATAAATACACACACATGCATGTATATATTACCTTATGTTATATATATTATTCTGTTCATATGTGAGAACTATAAAGGCTGTTTTAGATAATGGGCTGGCAATTGCTTTCTTGCACTGAATCTGAAACTCTATTCTCTATCGATCAGCCTTTATTCAGTTAAAGGCCTTTTGCTGTCCCAGGGGCTGCACTGCCCTTTCATCAGGGCTTTAGATGGTTAGCTAATGTGTGTCTGCTCATATGGTCATGCTGTAGGCCTCCCATCTATGATTATTTAATAACTTTGTATGGATGGGTGAGCAGCATGTGTGATACTATATCTTGCACTTATGTCATAACATCCACAACCTCAATTATTCATCCAAATCCATTTATAAGCTGTATACTGTTTGCACAACACAGTGCATTTATACTTTAAGCATTTTCCTTATCTTTTCATTCTCACACTAAGACTGAATTCATAATTGCACTCTGTCTTGATGAATTTCATCCAGGAAGAACTGAAAACAGAGATGCTCCAGATTGAGGCTGATGTTGGATCTCCGTGGCAACATTCCTTCCCCCCTCTGCTCTAGAAAAGCACTTAACCTTTGAACCCACCTACTTCCCTGTAAATAACCCTGCAGTCAACACAACCATTTTATTTCTAGCCAACTTCATGCTGTAGTCTATAACTGACTAATGCAATAGAGAAGAACACTACAAGCAATTTATACATTCATCCAAAGAAGTTAATGGCTAGTTCCATTAATATATATTTTGCACTGTGGTCTGCTAATGACTGTTTTAGTGAAGTATTGATTTCACTTAGCAGAACGACAGCTAATGCATACCATTTGCTTAGGGTACGTCTTTTAGTACAATGAAGCAAGAAAGAGCTACAGATGTGACATGATCTAACTCACTACTGTTTATTTTGCCATGTAAGCAACTGTCCACCTGCTGAGACACAGACAGAAATTAAATTAACTGTGATTATAATACATGCTCTAATTAATTAACTTTATTTCCGACGAGGCAATTCCTGGCACTCAGAGCTTGACCTTTTTTATTTAGACATTGATCTTTTAATTTACTTTAATTGATTAATTAAGTAATTCGTTTAATGCTATAATTTACCATAATATAATTATCTATGATATAATAACTTAAGCATTTATTCTTAAAATGAATTTGAATGTTAAAAAAAGCACCGGGAAAGGCGTGTCTTTCTTTTCTTTTTTCTTTTTTCAATAACTAGTTAAGAGTATGATAGGCTTTTCCTGCTTATTATAAACCCAATCCAAGTCATGAAGCGGGTTCATTCATCGTGGTTTGTGTTCTCTCTAGTGGCCATATTAATAACTGCATTTACACGCTACTAACCACCAGGCTCTGCACACTAGGAATCACCTATGCTCGTTTTATAAAGCCATATTTGGTTATATAACAACTAAAGAGTCTCATGATTTTGGTTAACAAGGTATTCATAAATAATTGATCATTTTCGGTTTTGTTTTTCACTTGTTGTAAACAGCTTTCTATAAGGGTCAGTAGAGGACGAAGGAAAAAGATGTACCTTCTTTTATCATATTTAATAACACTTAATTTAGGGACATGCCATAAAAATTGCAAAAATGTAGCCATGTCTGATTTTGTTTTTGTAAAACCAGAGGCAAAAGATGAATTTCAGTATTTAATGTGAATTATATTTATGGTCTAATTATTTTGTTATTGTTTTAATTAACTGCATCGTGGTTGTATTAAACTGAACCTGGAGACAAGAAATCACAATAAATACCCTTATAAATAATAAGAAAAGAACTGTCAAAAACAGTTATATGTGCCTGTATCATAATGGCCATAAGGACAATTTTGAGATACAATGCAATACGTCACGACGTAAAATAATGAATCGTTGATTTCCCGTCAGAACTCATTCACAACTGATAACATCTCAGTGAGCGTTAAAATTAACTGGTCAAAATCGTCAAGTTAATAATAACATAAGTGAGAGTAATTATTTTTACTCTCCTATCGTGCGACATTTTCGTGTAATTTATATGTAAATTGCATGCTTACCTGGCGCTAGTTTATTAATAAATCGCGCAGCTGCAGCGCCTAACGTTAATCATTAGCAGGGCGCTTTACCTGAGGTGGACAAGCTCTATTGTAGTTTTGTTGTCGATAATAACTGGTGCAAACATATTCTAACTGTCTTTTCCTTGAATTTGGTCATTTAAATAGTTTCAGAACATGTGGTACCCTCAACCTGTCGACGTCGTACCGTTACCGTTCGTCATGGGGTCACATTCAATAACACACGAGGATCTTTCTGCCAGAGCCATGTGGCCAGTCATTCCCTTTGACCAACGTGCGTATAATGCAGTGAACGAGATTAATGGTAAGTTATATCGAGCCCAAAGAAGTCGGGTTGGGGTTGGTCATTTCTGAACGAGGCTTTAAACCTGGCGTATTTTGGGTAAGTTAATACATAACGGTCCACTTTACCCTGTTACCCTATTCAGAATAAATCGTGGGTTTACCCATTTTTCCTCCGTGCATGGAGTTTTCTTAATTTAAAGAAAAAACACTCAAAAAAACATAAAATCGTAGTGCTTTGGATATGAACGTGTTTTCGTGTTTTGGTAGACCATGTAATACCGCTGAGCGATACATTTGGTCCTTTTTAACTTTCCAGCGCGCGGGCATTTAACATCAGTGCAGTGCTTCCGGTGTCAACCGCTTCCAGTTATTTAAGCGGTACTAAAAAAAAAACGTAAGCTGCTTGATATTGCAAACCAGTATTTCTTATCATATTATTTTAATTTATCATCGTAATAATAAACACTGCTTTGTAGTGCAAATAGTTTTGCAGTTTAATGCACTTTATTTATTATTCTATTTATTTCCCTAGAGCAGCTAATGAATCTAAAGTCTCGCATGTTCATAGAAAATAACGTTAGCTTACTTTCGCGTGGATATACCGTGTCGACAGTATAATTTAGGTAACGTTAACGTTATGTAGCTCCATCGCTCGTTTTCGGCGCGCGCATGCTCTGTGTGGGGCGCGTCGTCGCGGTTGTGTGGTCAACGGTCAACAACTCAAGACGCGGTTAAAAGTTGGACTTGGCTAACGTCTTTTTGGGTGAACTAACCCTTTAACTTTGAGTGATAAATGATGACAAAGGTATTGTAAATGTAAAATTAGGGGAAATGAGCAGCACAATTATTGACTAATAATTTTATATTTAGAAAATGAAGGGTGGGGACTGAAGTGTTCTATGCATTGGCTGTTGTCTGGATTTTGAGATGTGGTGGTTGCTCTCAAAAGTTGAAAGCAGAAATATATATGCATGCATATGTGTCTGTGTGTGTGTGTGTGTGTTTTAAAGGTCAAGGCACCCATCATTTTATGGTGCATCCCAGTGTCAAAATTGTGGAACCAGTTGTTCATTTGGTTCCAAGAAGTGCAGATGTTGTGGCTTTCGCATTGAGATTTCAGAAGGCAAAGTCTGTGTGTCGGGTGAGATGTTATAGTCCTGCCATAGACTTTTGAGACATCACTAGGAGCTAGAATACTGATTATTGCTTTCTTGTTCAGAGAATGAGAAACAACTTGAGCTGCTACCAAACAGTGTGAAAGAAGAGCTGAACGTCTTAACTGCCCAATATGACGCAACTGTTGGTTGCACGCAGAGCACCCTTAATACTCAGAAAACAAGATGCACGCAGAGCCATGATTATGGAGGCCGTGCTGCACATCCTCCTTCATACAGTAAAGGAATGTGTCCCCATGCCCAGTGCCTGTCTAAGTTGTGGGAGGAAGTAGAGAACAGGGAGGACACCAAACACTTTAAGGACACAACAACCCAGGCGAATTTCTCCCTCGATATGGAGCTGGATATGCAGAGTCAGGTTCAGAGGAATGACTATACCCAAAATTACCAAGACCAATCTTATGTACAAGTGGAAGAAGCAGATTACCATAATCTGGATCAGGAAGCGATGCCAGAATACTACAGTTTCAGTAACACCAGTTTAGACCATTCCACATGGAGCGATGGCACCCGGAGTACGGACGCAGCCTGCAATGATTCAGTCATGGCCACCAAAGGCAGTACAGAACTATCAGATGAACCATCAAATGCCACCATGGCCACTGCTGCGAACTCTACTGATTGTTTCTCTTGCCTTGGCAATTCTTTCGAGTCAGGAGACCATCAAGAAGACATAAGAAAGAAGCATGACTCAGTATATGAGCAACAAATTGAGGAGATCAATGTGGGACCTTCACTGAAATCCAAATGTGGTGCTTCAGTTTCTGTGGACCAAATAATAGATGCCTGTGGTGATTTCAGAGCCTGTTTCACATCTACATGTGCAACAGAGGTTGATCAGATCTTCCAACTGAAAAATGTTGCCACTGACACAGACCTGCTAGCAGTCAGCCATGAGAAAGATACACAGACTGTGCAAATAGCCACATCTGAAAAGAACACCATTACTGAAGTCTGCATGTCTGATTTAGATGTCCTCACAGAGGTATCATAATTTCTAAATGGTATGGTTGGAGTTGTAATTTCTTCTTTTCAAATGAGCTGTGTATAACGTGCTCATCATTTACTCCTAGGAATTCATAAAGCTAAAGGAGACAACGAATGAGCTGAAACAACTGAAGAGCAGAAAGGCAAGGTAATTTGCTGAAAATGTTAGTTTACCAAAAAATGAAAATTGTCATTTACTCACTCTCATCTCATTCCAAAGCCCATAAGACTTTTGTTCATCTTCTAAACGCAAACCAAGATACTTTTAATGAAACTTTCTGGGGAAGATTTCTGAGCTTCATTTGAAAGTGCATTCCACCAAAACTTTGACACTTAAAGTTCATAAAAAGACTGTAAACGGAATCAATTTGAATTGAGCAATTTAAACCAATTCTGACGAGACGCAATCAGTTTATATGATGAACAGATTTAATTTAGCCTTTTTGTCACTTTGGTCAATGCACAATACATGGAGTTCATGGAATATCATAAAAGCTGAGCTTCCGTTTCTTGCTCGACACACAAGAACAAACCTCATTGGTGCTCGTGCATCAAGCAAGCACATCTGATTTGCCATTTACCTTTTTTGATGTGCTTTATGCATGTGTGTTGATCAATGTTTAAAGGGGTCATATGATGCGATTT